>NC_057717.1:54060673-54063680 GCF_004010195.1 Chiloscyllium plagiosum
AACAATCAAACATCACTGTTCAAAAATTGGGATCTGGTTTCCTTTGAAAATTAAGAAAAGATTTCTCATACTTCTTTATTAACACATGATTCTTGTTCATATTGTACAGTATAAGATGCAGGCCCACATCAAATTGAACTGTCGCAGTGCACAGTGCCAAAAGCTCGTCCAAAATTAATGAGAGCTGGAAATGTGTTGCTGGAAAAGCGCAGCAGGTCATGCAGCTTCCAGGGAACAGGAGAATCGACGTTTCGGGCATAAGCCCTTCATTGAAGAAGGGCTTATGCCCGAAACGTCGATTCTCCTGTTCCCTGGATGCTGCCTGACCTGCTGCGCTTTTCCAGCAACACATTTTCAGCTCTGATCTCCAGCATCTGCAGACCTCACTTTCTCCTCAAAATTAATGAGAAACAAGTCTTATGAATAATACATGCAGAGGGGTGGAGTGTAAAAGCAGAATTCAACTCCATGTCCAAAATATTATTTGTGGCTTCCTCATAAATGACCTCAACTGCATTACGCTGTAAATTCACCAAATATGAAAAACAAGAGACTGGAATTCCCAATTCTTCCTCTGCAACAGATCTGTAGAACAGGTAGAAAACCAAAGTTTGAAACTGATATTCATAAATAGAACGTAGAACATAGAAAACAGAACATTACAGCACAGTACAGGTCCTTCGGCCCTCGATGTTGCGCCGCCCTGTCATACTAATCTCAAGCCCATCTAACCTGTAGTATTCCATGTTCGTCCATATGCTTGTCCAATGACGACTTAAATGCACTTAAACTTGGTGAATCTACTACCGTTGCAGGCAAAGCATTACATACCCTTACTACCCTCTGAGTAAAGAAATTACTTCTGACATCTGTCTTATACCTATCTCTGCTCACTTTAAAGTTGTGTCCCCTCGTGTTTACCGTCCCCATACTTGTAAAAAGGCTCTCCCTGTCCACCCTATCTAACCCTCTGATTATCTTGTATGTCTCCATTAAGTCACCTCTCAACCTTCTTCTCTCTAACGAGAACAGTCTCAAGGCCCTCAGCCTTTCCTCGTAAGACATTCCTTCCATACCAGGCAACATCTTAGTAAACCTTCTCTGCACCCTTTCCAAAGCTTCCACATCCTTCTTATAATGCGGTGACAAGAACTGTACACAATACTCCAAGTGTGGGCGTACCAGAGCTTTGTACAGCTGCAGCATAACCTCCTGTTCCGGAACTCAATCCCTCTATTAATAAAGGCCAAAACACTATATGCATTCTTACAACCCTGTCAATCTGGGTGGCAACTTTCAGGGATCAGTGTTCATGGACACCGAGATATCTATGTTCATCTGCACTCCCAAGAATCTTACCATTAGCCCAGTACTTTGTATTCCGATTACTCCGTCCAAAGTGAATCACCTCACACTTGTTCTCATTAAACTCCATCTGCCACCTCTCAACCCAGCTCTGCATCCTATCTATGTCTCTCTGCAACCTACTACATCCTTCGTCACTATCCAAAACTCCACCGACCTTAGCATCATCCGCAAATTTACTCAGCCACCCTTCTAAGCCCTGTGGGGAATCTTATCGAACGCCTTGCTGAAATCCATATACACCACATCAACCAGTTTACTCTCATCTACCTGTTAGGCACGGTTCACAAAACCGTGCTGACTGTCCCTGATCAGATTATTCTTTTCTAGATGGTTATAAATCCTCTCTCTTATAACCTTTTCCAAAACTTTACCAACAACTGAAGTGAGACTCACTGGTCTGTAATTACCAGGGTTGTCTCTACTACCCTTTTTGAACAAGGGAACCACATTTGCTATCTTCCAGTCCTCAGACACTATTCCTTTAGACAATGATGATTTGAAGATCAATGCCAAAGCGGGCAATCTCTTCCCTTGCTTCTCAGAGGATTCTAGGATAGATCCCATCCGGCCCAGGGGACTTGTCTATTTTCACACTCTGCAGTATTTCCAATACCTCTTGCTTGTGAACCTCAATCTCTTCTAGTTTAGATGCAAGTATTTCTGTATATTCCTCGCCAACATTTTCATTTTCTATACTGTCGAAAAATATTTATTTAGTGCTTCCCCTATCTCCTCTGACTCCACACACAACTTCCTGCTATGATCCTTGGTTGGCCCTAATTTAACTCTCGCCATTCTTTTATTCCTGACATACCTGTGAAAAGCCATGGAGTCAACCCTGATCCTATCTGCCAACAACTTCTCATGTCTCCTGACTTTTCTGTCCTCTCTTTTTAGGTCTTTCCTGATTTCCTTGTGCCTAACATTTTGACCCAACATAAGCCTTCTTCTTCTTCTTGACCAGGGATTCCACTTCCTTAGTAAACCACGGCTCACGTGTTCTATACCTTCCTCCCTACCTAACAGGTGCATATTTATCTCGGACACACAGCAGCTTTTCCTTGAATAAGTTCCATACTTTTAATGTGCTCATCCCCTGCAGTTTCCTTCCTCATCCTATGCTTCCTAAATCGTTCCTAATTGCATCATAATTTCCCTTCCCCCAGCTGTAACTCTTGCACGGTGGAGTACGCCTATCCCTTTCCATCACTAAAGTAAATCTGACAGAATTGTGATCGCTGTCTCCAAAGTGCTCACCTACTTCCAAACCTAACACCTGGCCAGGCTCGTTACCCAGTACTAAATCTAAAGTGGCTTCGCCCCTTGTAGGCCTGTCTACATACTGTGTCAGGAAGCCCTCCTTCACACACTGGACAAAAACTGACCCATCTATAGTACTCGTACTGTAGTGATCCCAGTCAATATTTGGATAGTTGAAGTCCCCCATGACAACTACCCTGCCTCTCTCTCTCCTATCGAGAATCATCTTTGCTATCCTTTCCTCTACATCTCTGGGACTATTCGGAGGCCTATAGAAAACTCCCAGCATGGTGACTTCTCCTTTCCTGTTTCTAACCTCAGCCCATACTACCTCAGTTAACGAGTCCCCAAACATCCTTTCTACAACTGTAATATTGTC
>NC_057717.1:54065300-54083994 GCF_004010195.1 Chiloscyllium plagiosum
CTATCCTATCTACCTGCGACTCCACTTTGAAGGAGCTATGAACCTGCACTCCAAGGTATCTTTGTTCAACAACACTCCCTAGTACCTTACCATTATGTTTATAAGAAGACAATGCAGCATTTAAGCAAAAACGGCCAGGGCATAGTAGGCTATAGATCTTCAGGTGACTGGGAATAATGTACGTTGGTGTTTTCTGGCTGGTGTAGATGTATTGGCCTGAAGGGCCTGTTTATATGCTGTATGACTATTACTTTAATTGTTGTCTCACTATTTCCATAGATTGTGAGCATCAAGTGGTGAAGAATGCAATCTCCAAGGTCACACAGCACACCAACCTGAAGTTTTATCATTCTGCCTTCACTATCAAATGGATCAGAACCCCATTTCTCTCTGTGTAACATACCTGTTAGTGTTCCTGCACCACAGGAATCCCTGGGGTTTATCACCATATTCTGAATAGAAATTAAACGCAGACAACAGAATGCTGGCCTTGCTAATGAAACTCACCTCACAACAAGAACTGAAAGGAATGAGCAGAATTAAAGTTATCCATTCGACCCAATCTAATTTTTAAAGTAGTTTCAAGGCAGGCTTTCACTTTGCCCTATGCTCCTGACCTTTCTCCAATACCATGAAACGTCCCTAAGTGCTTTTAGATTAGATTAGATTACTTACAGTGTGGAAACAGGCCCTTCGGCCCAATACGTCCACACCGCCCCGCCGAAGCGCAACCCACCCATACCCCTACCTTTACCCCTTACCTAACACTACGGGCAATTTAGCATGGCCAATTCACCTGGCCTGCACATCTTTGGACTGTGGGAGGAAACCGGAGCACCCGGAGGAAACCCACGCAGACACGGGGAGAACGTGCAAACTCCACACAGTCAGTCGCCTGAGGCGGGAATTGAACCCGGGTCTCTGGCGCTGTGAGGCAGCAGTGCTAACCACCGTGCCACCGTGCCGCCCACTGTGCTGTATAAAAGTCACATATGGAAACCTGCGCCCAATAATCTGAAAGGTAATGTCTCCATGTTCATGAGAATCATCTCATTTTTTTTCAGTATCTAAAGTCAACAGAAATGCAGAAACTAACATCAGGGGTAAGTCACCAATACAGCTCAGTCATGTGATAAGATCGTGGATGAGCTAATTGTGACATCAATCTCTCGATGTGGTCTCGCCACTACTCTGAAAAACTGAAGAAAATCTTCCCTAATTTTGAATGTATTCTGTATCCGAAAATGCATACATTTATCTTACCACCCTCAAAACTTTATGCACATATAAAGTTTTTATTTTGTAATCCATGTGCCCAGTTCTTCTGCGCCTAAACCCAATCTCTTCATTGAAATAATACACTGCCTTTCAATTCAACCAGCCAACATCTTTGAGCACACAGACAATACATTCTATGATGCTCCACACACCAATATTTTTCTGATCACTTGACCCACCTTAATCTCTTTATAGACTCAAGTCCTCTTCATATGATGCTTTTCTAACAGTTTCAAAAGTCTAAATTATGAACTTGTGACAATGCTAAAGTGTTTTGCAGTCCCATCACTCAGTTCCCAAAACTCAAAGTCAGGACAGATGGTGGAGAATCTGTGTGGTAAGAACTGGGGAACGGCAAAGGTGAAAAACCATAGTTGGAGTTATGTCCAGGTCCACAAACCGTGGTTAGGAGCTGGGTCGGACGTCAAATCAGGAGGTAGAAAAGATGTGTAGGAAAGGCAAAGTTACAGTGATTGGGAGGATTTCAATATGCAGCTGGACTGGGAAAATCAGGTTGGCAGTGGTTTGCAAGGAAAGGAATTTGTGGAATGTCTACGAGATGGTTTTTTGGAGCAGCTTATGGTGCAGGCAACGAGCGAACGGGCAATACCGGATTTAGTGTTGTGCAATGAGGCAGACTTGATAAGGGAGCTTAAGGTAAAGAAACCTTTATGAGGCAGTGATCATAATATCATTGAATCTACTCTTCAATTTGAGAGGGTGAAGATAGAATCAGAGTTAACAATATTACTGCTGAATAAAAGCAACTACAGAGGCATCAGGGAGGATCTGGGTTAAATTGACTGGGAGAGTAGGTTAGCAGGAAAGACAGTGGAACAGTAATGGCGGGTGTTTCCGGGAGTAATTCAGGAGACACAGCAGAGACTCATCCCAAGCTAAAAGAAGCATGGTATAGGGAGGATGAGGCAACAATGGCTGACAGGGAACAGAGTTAGCGTAAAAGCAAAAGAGAAATCAGATAACATGGCAAATGGCAGTGGGAAACCAGAGGATTTGGAAGCTTACAAATACCAATAGAGGGCAACAAAATAAGAAATAGGAGGAAGAAAATTAAATATGAAGGTAAGCTAGCCAGAAATATAAAAGACTGTAACAGATTCTTTAGATACGTAAAGGGTAAAAGAGAGGCAGAAATGCTCATTGTTCGCGGAATACGACGCTGGAGATATAGTAATGGGGAACAAATAATGGCTGAGAAACTGAACAATTATTTCACGTCACATTTCACAGTGAAAGACACGAATAGTATCCCAAAAAATCAAGATAGCGAGGGTACAGAGCTTATTAGGAGAATTTGCTCGAAAAACTAAATGGGTAAATAAACTGGACCAACTGGACAATATCCCAGAGTTCCAAGGGAGATAGCTGAAGAAATAATGGAGACATTTGTGGTGATCTTTCATGAATTTATAGAATCAGGGAGAGGCTCAAAAGACTAGAAAGTTGCTAAATTGGCAGTCTCTTTAAAAAGGGAATAAGGCAAAAGGCAGAAAGTGACAGACCAATTAACCTAACCTCAGTCGTGTGTAAGATCCTAGAATCCATTGTGAAGGATGAGATTCTGAATACTTGCAAGTGAAATGTAAAATTGGGCAAAGTCAGTATGGTGTCATCAAGAGGACGTCATGCCTCATAAATTTGTAAAAGTTATTTGAGGATGCAACAAGCAAGTGAGACAAAGGAAAGCCAGTGAATATTATCCACCTGAAATTCAAGAGGGACTTTGGCAAGTGCCTCACAGGAGGCTGCTGAGTAAAATAAGGCCCCATTTTGTTCAAGGTAAGTTACTAGTGTGTGCAGAAGCTTGGCTGCCTGGCAGCAAGTAGAGAGTGGGGATAAAAAGGTCCTTCTTGGGATAGCAGCCGATGACAACTTGTGTTCCACATGGCTCAGTGTTGGGACCACAACTTTTTACTTTGTGCATTAACGATCTACATTAAGAAACTGAGAGTATTCTGGATAGGTTTTTACATGATACAAAGGTAGATAAAGGGACAGGTAGCATTGAGGAGCCAGGGAGGCTGCAGAAGGATTTAGACAGGGTAGAAGAGTGGGCAAAGAAGTGGCAGATGGAGTTCATCTTTGGAAAACCTGAAGTGATGCACTTTGTGAGGAGGGAGAGAGGCATGGACAATTTTATAAATGGGGAGAAAATTCAGAAGTCTGAACAGCAAAGAGAGTTGTGAGTTCTAGTACAGGATTGTCTCAAGGTAAACTTGCAGGTTTAGTCAATAGTTAGGAAGGTGTTGCATCTGCTGCACAGTTTGCTTAAAGTCTTCCATTCAGCAAAAGAACTGAGTCAACTCTTACAAACAATAACATTTGTTTATTGAGCACACTCAATGTTAGTACAATAAAGTTTACTATAAAGTAATGACAAATACTGCAAACTGTCTTATGTTTTAACTTAACTTTGACTGATTGTGTACCACCACACTAGAACTTGGCCGGGCTCCACGTGGTGATGCCTTCTTACTCTTCCGATGGTCTTGGAGTTGTTATTTTATCTCAGTGATTATTCTCCAGTTGCCGCACTCTGTGGGGTTTTGAGGTGATTCTTATCCTTCTAAGTCTTCAAGCCCTTGGGAGGGTATGGAAGATCTTCCAATGGAATGATCAAGTTCATTTAACCAGATCAATCAGACTCAACCAGGGGTTGGCATTATTGATGGCCCAAGGGCGACATTCCATTGTACCATTCAAGTCCAATTTCAGGTGGGTATTGCAGGGTCTGTAGCTGTCAGGTTTTCTTTGCAAACCGTCTGTGGGGAGCTGCAGCCTGTCTGCAGCCTGTCTGCAGCATATGGATTAGCAGAGAGTTTCCCAGCTTGCTTTAATCATTGTTCATTTTTAGAACCTCGTGGTAAGTTTATTAATGTCCATCATATGTTCATTGTTCTTGGTGGCCTATCCGGTCAGAAAGACAATTACCGCGATGGTATTTATTTTGAGATGACTTGAATATTAAAGCAGGGTAGCATTTATGAGGTTTTACAAGGCTCTGATCAGACCATATTTGGAGTATTTTGCAATAGCATTATTTAAGATATATCTAGACAGATACAAGAATGGGCAGGTAGCAAAGGGATACAGGCCCTCAGAAAATATGCGACAGATTTAGACAGAGGATCTGGATTGGTGCAGGCTTGGAGGGCTAAAGGGCCTGCTCCTGCGCTGGAATTTTCTTTGTTCTTCGTTCTTTATTTTTCATTCTAAAAATTGCAAGTTTTCAACTTATTGTATGTTACAATTTAATAACATAAGCCATTTATTTATTTGACAGTGCATGTTAAATTATTGTCATTTCTAAATTAGAGTCAGAGAGTCATAGAGATGTACAGCATGGAAACAGGCCCTTTGGTGCAACTCGGCCATGCCGACCAGATATCACAACTCAAACTAGTCTCACCTGCCAGGACCCGGGCCATATCCCACAACCCCTTCCAATTTATATACCCATCAGATGCCTTTTAAATATTGCAATTGTACCAGCCTCCACCATTTGCTCTGGCAGCTCATTCCATACACGTACCACCCTCTGCGTGTAAAAGTTGCCCCTCCAGTCTCTTTTATATCTTTCCTCTTTCACACTAAACCTCTGCCCTCTAGTTCTGGACTCCCCCACATCAGGGAGAACACCTTGTCTATTTATCCTAACCATGTCTCTCATGATTTTATAAACCTCAATAAGGTCACCCCTCAGCCTCCAACACTCCAGGGAAAAATGCCCAAGCCTATTCAGGCTCTCCTTACAGCTCAAATGCTCCAACCCTGGCAACCTCCTTGTAAATCTTATCTGAACCTTTTCAAGTTTCACAACTTCCTTCCGATAGGAAGGAGACCAGAATTGTACGCAATATTCCAAAAGAGCCCTCACCAACTTCCTGTACAGCCACAACATGACCTTCCTACTCCTGTAATCAATACTCTGACCAATAAAGGAAAGCATACGAACGTCTTCTTCACTATCTTATCTATCTATGACTCTACTTTCAAGGGGAACCTGTACTCCAAGGTCTCTTTGGTCAGCAAAACGCCCTAGGACAACACCATTAGGAGTATAACTCCTGCTAAGATTTGGTTTCCCAAAATGCAACACCTCACATTAATGTAAATTAAACTCCATCTGCCAGTCCTCAGCCCATTGGCCCATCTGATCCTGTTGCAATCCGAGGTAATCTTTTTTGCTGTTCTCTACACCTCCAATTTTGGTGTTGTCTATAAACTTACTAATTATACCTCTTATGCTCACATTCAAATCATTTATATAAATGATGAAAAGTATTGGACCCAGCAACGATCCTTGTGGCACTCCACTGGTCACGGGCCTCCTGTCTGTAAAACAACCCTCCACCACCATCCTCTGCCTTCTACCTTTGAGCCATTTCTGGATCCAAATGGCTAGTTCTCCCTGTATTCCATGAGATCTAACCTTGCTAATCAATCTTCCATGGGGAACCTTGTCGAACAACTTACTGAAGTTCAAATAAATCATATCGACCACTCTGTTCCCATCAATGATCATTGTTACTTTTGCTAAAAATTCAAAGAAGGTTGTGAGACATGATTTCCCACTCACAAAGCCACGCTGACTATCCCTACTCGGTCCTTGCCTTTCGAAATACATGTACATCCTGTCCCTCAGGATTCCCTCCAACAATTTGCCCACCACCACTGTCAGGCTCACTGGTCTATAGTTCCCTGGCTTGTCCTTACCAACTTTCTTAAACATTGGCACCACATTCGCCAACCTCCAGTCTTCTGGCACCTCACCTATGACTATCAATTATACAAATATCTCTGTAACAGGCCCAGCAATCCGTTCCCTGGCTTCCCACAGAGTTCTCTGTACACCTGATTAGGTTCCGGGGATTTATCCACTTTTATACGTTTCAAGACATCCAGCACATCCTCTTCTGTAATATGAACATTTTTGTAGATGTCACCATTTACTTCCCTACATTCTATATCTTCCATGTCCTTTCCAACAGTAAACATTGATGCAAAATACTCATTTAGTATCGCCCCCAACTCCTGCATTCCACACAAAGGCCTCCAAACTGATCTTTGAGGGGCACTATTCTTTCCCTATTTACCCTTGGATTTTCCTTAATTCTATTTGCCAATGTTATCTCATGTCCTCTTTTTGACCTCCTGATTTTCCTCTTAAGTGTACTCATATTATACTCAATGTATTCAAGAAGATCGGATACTCAAAAAATACAGTGCGCAGATTCCTCAAGAACAAACCATGACAAGCAGACCAAACACAGCCAGAAACCCTAACCACCTTACCGTACATCAAAGATGTTTCAGAAATGACAGCCGACTACTGAGACCCCTCGGAATCCTAGTAGCATACAAACCCACCAACACTCTCTAACACAAACTTAAAAGACCCAGTACAACCCATGGACAAAACCTACGTCATCTATAAAATTCCATGCAAGGACTGCCACAAGCACTACATAGGACAAACAGGAAGAAAGTTAGCCACCAGGATACACGAACACCAGCTAGCCTCAAAAAGACACGACCCTCTCTCCCTCGTAGCCCTACACACGAATGAAAAAAAAACACCATTTCGACTGGGACAACACTTTTATCCTGTGACAGGCCAAGCAAAGACATGCCAGAAAATTCTTAGAGGCCTGGCACTCCAACCACAATGCCATAAACAACCACATAGATCTAGATACCATCGATCAACCCCTCTGAAAATGAACAGGAAATGACATCACCACAAACCCCACGAACCCCATCCAGGACAAACATATAAATAGAAAGCAGGAGACAACAGCTTCGCTTCACTTGGAGGTCGCCACTGATGATGTTACCTAGCCAGGTAATGAAACGTCAGAATATCAAACCTATAGCTCAGCGAGCAAACCTCCATCTTAAACCTCAACCTGAGCTACAAACCTTCACAAACCTTGCATATATTCATATTGCCTTTTGTACTCTTCTAAGGGTTCACTCGATCTATCTTGTCTGTATCTGATATATGGTCCCTTCTTTTTCTTAACCAGACCCTCAATTTCTTTAGCCATCCTGCATTCCCTATACCTACCAACCTTTCCTTTCACCGTAACAGGAATATACTGTCTCTGGACTCTCGTTACCTAATTTCTGAATGCTTCCCACTTTCCAGCTGCCCTTTTATCTGCAAACATCTGCCCCCAGTCAGCTTTTAAAAGTTCTTGCCTAATATCATCAAAATTAGCCTAACTCCAATTTAGAACTTCAACTTTTAGATCAGGCCCATCAGTTTCCATCACTATTTTAAAACTAATAGAATTGTTGACAAACAGCTGAAGCTCACACACTTCAGAGAGAATTATATCGATTGATTATATATAAATGTGTCAGAATGATAATTCTATCGATTGTTCAATCGTTTGCTCACTCTGAATGTGCAATCAGTCAGAGGTTAACCACTTTGTAAATGATATAGCGACAATGTTGTTGGGTGTTTACATTTTAGTTCCTTCAATATAAAACCAACTTAATTGTTTTCAGGGATGATGCAATTATTGTTCAGTTGAATAATTGTAGTTCATATCTCATCATTGCCCAATTCACAAACATGGCTAACTCCTGATTATTGTTCAGGTCAGTAAACCCACCACGTTGCAATCAGGCACGTGCTACTAAACCTCACAGCTGCCTGTGACACTGAGTGAGATACAGGCCTGATCCAGATTCTGACCAGAAAGATTCCAAACTGGGTCAGGAAAATCAGGAGGTCGGCGTGGAGGCGGAGACGCATGAAACGTCGATTCTCCTGCTCCTTGGATGCTGCCTAACCTGCTACACTTTTCCAGCAACACATTATTCAGCTCTGATCTCCAGCAGCTGCAGTCCTCACTTTCTCCTCAGGACAATCATTCAAACATTACTTCAAAGTAAATCATTTGGATTCCACCTTGGGCAGGAGGAAACTAGCCAACAGGCTATCAGTCATCATTCCTGATGAAGGGCTTTTGCCCGAAACGCCGACTTTCCTGCACCTCGGATGCTGCCTGACCTGCTGTGCTCTTCCAGCACCGCTCTAATCTAGACTCTGGTTTCTAGCATCTGCAGTCCTTGTTTTTAACCTATCAATGTTATCAGTGCAGTTAGAAATACTGTCAAAATTAGATATTAATGTTTGATCAGGAACCAGGTCTTACAAATTCATCTTCAGTCAGAGCATGACCCGGAGAGCATTGTCTGGACATGGAGTGTTCCACATACTTCCTACATCTGTTCCCTGGTCCAGACGCTGTGTGAAAATGTTCACAATTGACAGCTTTCTGCAGCATTTTGTGTCTCACAGTGAATCCTCTGAAATTATATCCAATAAATGTACCTTCACATTCACCAGTATCAAAATAAAATTGTACATGTCTGTGGATGGTCAGATATTAATACATTGGTCACCAAACAGAATGTATCTGAAGAAACCAGGAGCTAATGACAAACCAAAAATCAGTTTAATAACTAAACTTGGTGGATTTTGTCTGGTCGAGGTAACCACACATATTGTGCTGGCACTCAGCTGATTGTAACCATGCACACCATAACTGGAAGTCTTGGCCTCACGCCCCTTCCAGCTTCCTGACCTCACACACCTCACTCCCTCACACATTCACCAACTGATGAGAATCCACCAGCTGAGAGAAACTTGGAACATGGAACAGTACAGCACAATAAGGGCCATTCAGCCCTCAATACCTTGCCGTCCTTTTATCCTACTCTAAGATCAGACTGACCTACATAACCTTCAATGCACTAGCTTCCATGTGCCTATTCAAGAGTCTTCTTAATTATCCCTAATGTGTCTGACACTACTTCTATCACTGGCGGTGCATTCCAACCCCACCATACTCTGTGTAAAGCAGCTACCTCTGACATCATCCCTAAACCTTCCTCCAATCACCTTAAAATTATGCTCCTTGTGGACAGCCATTTCTGCCATGGGAAAAGACTCTGGCTATCCAATCTTTGTCTCTGAACATTTGTACACCTCTATCAAGTCAGCTGTCATTCATCTTCGTTCCAGGGAGAAAAGCCCTAGCTCCCTCAAACTTTCTTCCTAAGACATGTCCTTCAGTCCAGGCAGCATCCTGGTAAATCTCCTCTGCACACTCTCTGAGGCCTCCACATGTTTCCTATGCTGAGGCTACCAGATCTGAACACAAAATTCCAAGTGTGGTTGAACCACAGCTTTATTGACCTTAGCATTAACCTCGTCGCTCTTAAATTCAATTCCCCATAATGAAAGCCAAAACGCCATACACCTTCTTAACAACCTTATCAACTTGGGTGACAATTTTGTGGGATCTATGGACATGGACCCAAGAACCCTCTGTTTCTCCCCATTGCTAAGAATTCTGCATTTAACCCTGCATTCTGTATTCAAATGCAACCTTCTAAAACAAATCACTTCACACTTTATAAGGTTGAACTTTATCTGCCACTTATTAGCCCAGCACTGCATCCTGTCAATGTTCTGTTGCAATCTACAACAGCCCTCCACACTATCCACAACTCCATCAATCTGCATGTCTTCGGTAAACTTACTAACTCACCATTCCACTTCCTCATCAAAGTCATTTATAAAAATCACAAACAGCACAGGTCCCAGAGCCGATCCCTGTGGAACACCACTGGTCACTGACCTCCAGGCTGAATACTTTCCATCTGCTACCATCCTCTGTCTTTTATGGGCCAGCCACACCCGTATCCAGACAGCCAAATTTCCCTGCGTCCCATTCCTCCTCAACTTCTGAATGAGCCTACAACGGGGAGCCGAATCAAACGCCTTGCTAAAATTCATGTTCACCACATCTACTGGTCTACCTTCATTAACATGATTTTTTACATCTTCATATAATTCAGTAAGGTTTGTAAGGCATGACCTGCTCCTCAAAAAGCCATGCTGACTATCTCTAATCAAATTATCATTTTCTAAGTAATTGTAAATCCTGTCTCTCAGAAGCATCTCCAATACTTTGCCCACCACTGAAGTAAGACTGACTGTTTGGTCATTCCCAGGGTTATCCCTATTCCCTTCCCTGAACAAGGGAATAACATTTGCCACACTCCAATCATCTGGCACCACTCTAGTTGACAGTGAAGACACAACGATCATCACCAATCTCTTCCATCACTTCCTGGAGTAACCTCGTGTGTACCCTATCTGGCCCAGGGAAGGTTTGTACTTCAAACAGTTTGTACTTCCACTCAACTTGTCTACACCCTGTCCAACCAACTGATTGACTGCTTTCCATTTCAGTGCAATATAATAGTGCTGCCTTCCTAAGCAAGTACGGTTTCCAATGTCCTTCGAATCACAGAATAAAAAAATGCACCAATCCCTTCCTGATAAAGAGCTCATTCTCAATCCATTGAATCTCCTGCTCTTGGGATGCTGCCTGATTTGCTGTGCATTTCCAGCACCACATTGTTCGACTCTGATCTCTATCAACTGCAGTCCTCACTTTCTCCATTACTGAGGGCTGTCCCCTCTACATACTGAGCAGGAAATTAACCATCAGGACTCAATGTATGTGGAGCTGACTGCTCAGTTCTGGAAAGTTGCACTTGATAAATACATTTTTAAAAAGAAATTACAATTCAACAAATAGTCATTCAGTCCTAGAGTTACAATTTTGGTTCATGGTTTGGGCAGCCTAGTAATAAATAGTGAATGATTGAGGAACTCCGAGATACAGAGTATTCCAGGTGTTATAATCCAGCTTATGTTAATGCTGGGAGCATTATCAGACAGACTGATGTGTTAATGGCATGAATTGACATGTGAGGTGGAACATTTTTGCCATCACAGAGACGTGTTTGAGGGAGATCAGGACTAACAACTCAATATTCCTCTGTACTGGAACTACAGACAGGACGGGAGAGGGTGTTGAAGAGGAGGTGGTATTGCATTATTAATTAAGGAACAGTTACTGCAGGAAGGAGGGACGATATCTTGGAAGTGTATTCATATGAGGGTTTATGGGTCGAGGTTAGTGTCAAAATGATGACAAACACACTGCTGGGAATATTTTATAGAGCCCCAGGAAGATGAAAATTCAGGGAGCAGATATATAAACAATTCACTGAGGTACGTGAAATCAAATTCACTGAGGTGTGAAGGAAAGCAGAGATATTAAAGCAAGGCTGGAGATATTACAGAGACAGGAAAGCAAGGCTGGAGATGTGACAGAGAGAGAGGAAAGCAAGGCTGGAGATGTTACAGAGAGAGAGGAAAGCAAGGCTAGAGATGTTACAGAAAGAGAGGAAAGCAAGGCTAGAGATGTTACAGAGTGAGGAAAGCAAGGCTGGAGATGTTACAGAGATAGTGTGACCTGTGCATGCTAGACTAGGTTAGCGAGATATTTTTAAATTCATTTACAGAATATGGGGAAAGATGAAGCAGCTGAAGATTAGAGAGATAGGGACGGGTGTAGGGGCTGGCCGAATTTACAGCGATAGATGGTTCTAGAGTAAGAGATAAAGATTGTAGTGATACGGTGGGTTACTGAGATACAAATGAATGTTGCAACTGGAGCAGATGACAGGGAAAGAAACAGAAATACACATAGTTTAAAAACGGAATTATAAAATGTCTTTATGGAGAAAATATTGTAGAAATCTGTGGAATAGACAAGGCACTTGGAGGAACTGACGGAGTGAGACCTTGGACTGTCAAACCACAAGAGTCATAGAGTGGGTGTCATACAGCACAGAAGAGGCCCTTCGATTGATCGTGACAAAAAATTAAAAGCCCTGCAGACCCTGGAAATCCCTCCTCCCTAACATCTGGGGGCTAGGGCTAAATGTGGGCGAGGCGTCCTACAGACTCCTCAAGCAACAATGTGTCATAACAAAACCTCATTGTGTCAGATAAAACAGTGATACGGAAACCTGCTGACTCCCTTCCCTCAGCTGATGGATTAGTGTCCCTCTACTGGAAGCCCTGAGAGAGTGACAAAGCTGGAGAAGATATACTGTGTGGGCCATTTCAAAACCACCTCCCAGAGGGGCTCAGCAGCAGCATTGCTCATCAAGACGGTCGGGTCCAAAAGGACATAGCTGCAAGATTGGGTCTGCACTGAGTGGGAAGGGAACGACTGAGAGGGAGAAACATTCTTGACCTTATCTTCACCAACCTACCGGCTGCAGGCACATTGATCGATGACCGTATTGGGAAAGGTGACTACCACACACAGTATTTCTATAGACAAAGTCCCGATTTTTCATTGTGAATTTTGTGAGTGTGAGAGTGTGAGAGTGTGAGTGACAGAGAGAGAGAGTGAGAGTGAGAGAGAGAGAGTGAGAGAGTGAGACAGTGAGAGTCAGAGTGAAAGAGTCAGAGTGAGAGAGTGAAAGAATGTGAGAGTGAGTAAGTGTGATTGTGTTTGTGATTGTGAGAGTGAGTATGAGAATGACAGTGAGAGTGAGAGTGTGAGTGTGAGTGTGAGAGTATGTATACACATGAGCACACATGTGAGAGATACTATCAACATGTTCAACGGAACAAACTTCAAAGAGATCTAGAACTCAGCACTGGCGTGTGTGAGGTGATTCGGGACATTACCAACAGCAGCAGAATTGTACTCCTGCACAATTTTCACTGTAACTGCCTGGCATGTGCTCCACAATACCCTGACCATCAGGCCAGGGGATAAACCCTTGTTCAATGAAGAACACAGGATGGCCGGTCAAGAGCAGCACTAGATACACCTCACAATGATGTGACATTACCAAACAGGACCACTTACTCACCAAATAGCATAAACAGCCAGTGACAGACAGATCTAACTAACAAATCAGACCTAATTTCTGCAATCCTGTCACATGCAATCAGCGTGAATTGCGTGGTCAATTAAACAACTCACTGGAAGAGTAGGATACACAAATATCACCTTCCTCAACGATGGAATGACCCAGCACAACAATGGAAAAGCTAAGGATGAAACATTCACAACAATGTTCAGACCGAAGTGTCGATGGGGTGATCTATTTTAGTCTTCTCCAGATGGGAGTCTTCAACTAATTTGATTCAGTGTGTGTGGTAAATCCAAACGGCTGGAGGGATAATGCAATTGATGGGGGCTCTGATAACATTCCATTCAAATTATTTCTGCAGGGATATTGCACTGGGACCTACCTGACAATGTGGGAAACTATCCGCGCGGGTCCTGTACTCACACAGACAAAACATCAGACAATCAATGACTGCCCCATTGCTCTAATCCCTATCATTAATAAAGTGATGGAAGATGTCACTCACAGTGGGATCAAGCAGCACTTCCTCAGCACCAACCTGCTCACTGAAGCTCAGTTTGGGCTCTCATCCCTTGTGCTCATTGAAGCCTTGGTTTAACTATGTACTACAAGAAAACACACTGCTGAATTCTAGAGATGAAGATGAGGTGACAGGGACTGCACTTAACATCAACATAACTGCATTTGACCAAGTGTCGTATCCAGGATTAACGGCAAAACTGGAGCAAATAGGAATCGTCTGCACTGGCTGAAGTGATACCTGGTACAAAGGAAGGTGGCTGGGGTTGGTGGGGAGCAGCCATCTCAGCTCCAGTTCTCCAGGGGACGGGATTCTGGGTAAGCCTGTAGATCAGAAATGGAAGAGTAAGCCACCAGACTCCTACAGAATAATAGGGAAGCTCTCTTGTTAGACAGACACGACTGGTGGTAATTTAACTGGACAGTCATCATGCCTCAAGTAAGGGAGAGGTCGAGTAGGACAATCCGTTAGTCACCCAGTCAGTGCAGATATTGTTGGCATTAATAACTAACCGTCCAACCGATTGAGCTAACCAAGTCCTCACACAGCTTCTTGGGATAAATATTGTAACATTAATCCGTTCAGATATGTTGTCAGAAACCTCTGGAGCAGGTCGAAATCGAAGCCAGCTTCCTAGCTCAGAGAGAGGGGCAGCATCAGTGAGCTCTCAGACTACTCTCTGCCCTAAACCTAATCATAAATGACCATCCCTAAGCTCTAAAATCACAAGTGCAGATGCTTGCTAATGATTGGACAATGTTCAACACTATTTGTGATTTACTCGGGTACTGAAGCAATCCTTATCCAAATGCAACAAGGACCTGGAAATATGCAGGTTTGTGCTTAATAGTGACAAGTACCATTTCCATTACACATGTGCCAGACAACGATTACCTCTAACAATAGAAAATTGAACCATATTCCCTAACGTTCAATGCCACCACCATCACTGAACTCCCACCTAGCAATATCCCAGGGATTACCGTTAACCAGAACTGGACTGACCATATAATTTCATTATCCATTCCTGTGAAGGGCTAATGCTAAAACGTCGAGTCTCCTGTACCTCAGTGCTGCCTGACCTGTTGTGCTTTTCCAGCGTTACACTTTGACACATATAAATTAATCGGCTACAATAATATGCCAGGGGCTAGGAATCCTGCAGAAGTAACTTACCTCATGATTTCCAAAAGCCTGTCACTCATCTAGAAGACACACACTGAATGTGTATGAT
Source organism: Chiloscyllium plagiosum (assembly GCF_004010195.1). Lineage (NCBI taxonomy): Eukaryota > Metazoa > Chordata > Chondrichthyes > Orectolobiformes > Hemiscylliidae > Chiloscyllium > Chiloscyllium plagiosum. Next base: position 54,080,132 of record NC_057717.1, read on the forward strand.
GAAACCCACCGTTTGCCTGTGTTAGTGCAGCTTCACCCCTCATCCACTGACACTCAATAGCAGCAATACCTGCCATCTACACGGTGATCTGCAGAAATTTACCAAGGCTCCTTACAACGTACCTTTGAAGCCCGACCATCAACAAGGACAAAGGAAACAGATAAATGGGACCCCCACCATGTTCACGTTCCGATCCCAGCTGTCCACCATCCTGATTTAGGAAGTATATTGCTGTTCCTTCAGTGTCACTGTTTCAAAGATCCTCGCTAATGCATATCTATAGCACATGAACTGCAATGGGTCAATGTAACAGATCAACACGACCTTCTCAAGGGCAACGCGAAACAGGCAAGAAATATCGTCCCAATCATATTCCATGAAGAAATTAAAATGAAAAATATTGTCCAAACATGCCAAATGCTGGACCCTGAGTATTGGACTTTGTGAGCTCAGGCTGGTTGGGTCTAGGCAGTATCTTGCTTGTTCTGAACAGCTGAAGGGATATGTTGTTTGAAATAATCTGTCAGTCTTTCAGATGCATGGCCTACATACCGAGCATCACACATACACTGACATTCACATCACACATTACTAAGCTCTAAGATAGGCAGAAGCAATTGAAAATATATCCATATCTGACTGTAACATGTTTAAACACACAGTGATATTGTTGCCACGAAAATGATTATGAATGGATATTAGCAGGGGAAAGTGAGGACTGCAGATGTTGCAGATCAGAGTCAAAAAGTGTGGTTCTGGAAAAGCACAGCCATTCAGGCAGCATCTGAGGAACAGGAGGGTCAACTATTAGTTCACAATAGTAATACAAAGGAAAATAATTGCATATTTTCAAAGTCCTTGCACTTAATAATAATTTGGTCTTGGGTGTGGTAATGAGACTCAACATTTCAATGCTCCTTCCCGTGAGTTGGGCACTGTTTTCATCATATCGTTGTTATAAAAGTGAACGAAATAAATGGGTGGATTTTGGGCTTATTGGACAATCTAAAAGCTGGTATTATGAAAGGCTATAGTACCTTCAGTAAAGAAACTTTGCTGTTAACGGTTAAAACAACGCTGTAAACACTTACACAGAAATTTCCAGCTCAAGTCACACACAAGGTTGTTGGGCTGGGATCATACTGGCCATCAATGGTGCTGCACAATTCTGTTTGGATATTGGATATTATAACACTGGATATGTTTTATGAGGGATTCAATGTATAATGCCATGTGCTGCAGGAGCCCATCACCTTTATAACACCTTCATTCAGGATCGGGTGCAAGGTGCAGAATTACAGAGTTTAGGGGCCATATCAGAAGAGATATACTTGCAAGATATGGTTGTTCACAGGTCATTGTTACAAATGTTGAACTGGGTCTAGACCAGCGCCGTGTGCTCGTCCATTGACCGGTTTTCCACACTCACATCTCCCTGCTGTTCAGGTATGTCTCTAACCAGTCCATTGTGAGGGATTATGTCAGTAACTGCCCAGCTCCAGTTTGGAAGCTCTCTGGACAGATTTTGGAGATGGCCAGTGTTTTGGAGGTCATGGTGAGGCCCAGTAACACTGTGTCTGAATTCAGGCTTTTTCTCAAAGTCTTTTTCAACAGCTTTGCTGCCTGCAAGATGGTGTGTTCATTCATCTGAACATCAATGAGCTGTTTACAGCAGTCACAGAATTGTGTAATAGTTAGGTATGTGCTCTGGTATTTCAATTATTGTTCACTTCAATTGTTTTCAACTGAAAAATAATGATGTTTGGTTTCTTTTAAATATGTAAGAAAAGTGATGTTAACTCTTCATTATACAAAAAGGAAAAGTGACCTGTTGTATATTTCCCAAGGACTAATCAAGCAACAGTCAGATATTGTCTGTAAAGCAGGATTCTGTGAACAGGACTATGTCCCAGGCAACATCACCACCCTCTCTGGTGGGGTCTGCCCCAATGGCAGCACATAGCCAGGCTGAGGGGGCAGCTCCTTGGTATATAGTCAGTATAGTGCTCGGTATTGATGCTGGATCCTGTGGCTGCTGGACTGCTCTGTGGTTGGTTATGGGGGAATCAATAAAAGGGAAACCTATAATTGACCACATCATCACCGATCTACCTGCTGCAGGTACAACATTCCATTTCATACATCGGTAAGAATGGTCACTGCACAGTCCTTATGGGGAGCAAGGGCTATCTTTACATTTTGCAGACCCACCTCACCATGATATGTAGCCCCCTGGGCAGTGAATGGCACAGTCTTAAAATAGATTGAGAAACTAATAATGATGCATCCATGAAGTGTAGAGGGCCATCGGCAGGAGCAGAATCATATTCTGCACAACTCATACAGTCTGCAACCACACAGCCCAACATACCTCCCACTGTACAGTAACCATCACGGCCCGACATACCTCCCACTGTACGGTAATCATCACGGCCCGACATACCTCCCACTGTACAGTAACCATCACGGCCCGACATACCTCCCACTGTACAGTAACCATCACGGCCCAACCTACCCCCCACTGTACAGTAACCATCACGGCCCGACATACCTCCCACTGTACAGTAACCATCACGGTCCAACATGCCTCCTTCTCTACGGTAACCATCAAGAGCGGCATGGTGGTTCAGTCGTTAGCTCTGCTGCCTCACAGCCCCACGGACCTAGTGTGAATGTGTGGAGCTTGCACGTTCCTCCCCGTGTCTTTGTGGGTTTCCTCCCAAAGGCAAAAGATGTGTAGGTCAGGTGAATTGGCCATGCTAAATTGCCCATAGTGTTAGGTGCTTTAGTCAGAGGGAAATGTATCTGGGTGGGTTACTCTTCAGAAGGTTGGTATGGACTGGTTGGGCCGATGGTCCTGTTTCTGCACTGTAGGGAATCTAATCTACTCTCCAAGGTTCAAGTCGGGAATATGATGGAATAATCAATTATCTGAATGAGTGCAGCTCCAACAGTACTCTAGTATGGACTTACTCGCAACAGGCAACACAGTTGTGTGGGGAAGATCCTGTCTCACAAACTTGATTGATTATTTTGAGTAAGTGAGAAAATTGATTGATGAGGGCATGGGGCTGAATGTTGGCCGTTTGAACCTTAGCAAGGCCTTGGATAAGGTTCCTTATGGCACTTCACCTTATACAGAAGGTGAAGTGAAATGGAATCAGTGGTCAGTTAGTAAGATGCATAGAGAACTGCTTGGTCATAGAAGACAGAGTAATGGTGGAACAGTGTTTTTGTGACTGGAGATCTGTAAATAGATGGTGGAGTTGCAGATTGTGAGGATGATTGCCAGAGAATACAGCAGGATATAGGTCAGCTGCAGACTTGGACAGAGAAAACACAGATGTAACTTTATTTGGACAACTGTGACGTGATGTGTTTTAGAATGTCTAATGCAGGAGAGAAGTGGATGGAAAAACTACTGGCCGCATCAACATCCAAAGAGATCTAGGTGTATAGCTCCACAGTTTCCCTGAAAGTGGCAACACGGGTGGATAGGGTGATCAAGAATACTGACGGCAAACTTGCAGACAGGCATCGGAGCATGCAGTATGAACATTAGCAGGCCATATTGCAGCTGTGGAGAAAATTAGTTTGGGCACATTGGAGTACTGTTTGCCACACGATGTGGAAGTGTTGGAGAGGGTATGGAAAGGTTTACCAGAGTGTTGTCTGGTTTGGAGGGTATTAGCCAGAAGGAGACATTGAACACACATGGTTTGTTTGCACCTGGGCATCATTGACTATGGGGCTACCTGATAGATATTTACAAAGGCATAGATAGAAGGACAGTTAGAGGCTTTTTCCCAGAGGAGAAATATCAATTACTAGGGGGAACCATAGGTTTTAGGTAAAAAGGGAGA
>NC_057717.1:54084494-54095930 GCF_004010195.1 Chiloscyllium plagiosum
TGGGAGAGGGGGGGGGGGGGGGGGGGAGTTGGAGAATGATAAATAATCTTGTGGATGACGCAACGATAGGCTGGATGGGTCACAGTGAGGAGGGAAGTGTTTAGTTGCAGGAGGGTACACATTGATTGTTCAGGTGGTCAGATCAATGACCAATAAAAATTAGCACTGGAAGATGTGAGATGCTGCACTTTGGAAGAAGTAACAAGACAAGAGAGAACTCAAAGCAAGAAGATAGGTTAGTCTTGCTTTTGGATCAGAGAAGGGTGAGGGGTGAACCTGACAGAGCATGAGAGGTATGGGCAGAGTGAACAGACAGCAGCTGTTCCCCTTAATCAAAGTGTCAAAAACAAGGGACACAGGTTTGAAGCGAAAGAGAAGATATTGAGAGAGGATTTGTGGAATCCGTTTTGAACACAGAGGATGGATTGTGTCTAGAATGCATTTTCTGGGAGGGTGGTTCAGTAAGGTAACCTCACAAACTTTACAAAGCACTAGCATCAGCACTGGATGGTGCAGACTCGATTGGCCTTGTCTTTATACATGATTCCATGTGGTGGCAGCCATGAAAGCTCTGATACATTCTGAAGCACCAACCAACGGTACTTGTTGGTTTGTTCTGGCGAACTGTGCTCAGTAAGTGGCGAGATAAGAAATCAACATCATCCCATGGAGTATCAGCACTTACTCAACCTAGGACAGCCCAGCCATCTGTTAATATATCCAGGATAAATCACATGCTCAGTGCAAGCATCGTCCCTCCAAAGCAATAACATAATTCCAACTGTTTGGCACCGTTATTTTAAGGACACAAATAACATAGACACAGATTTCTCTTCATTACTATATAGACTTGTCTCTGTAAGGTTGCTATTTCTCAGAAAAAAATAATAAACTCCATCCTACATGTTTGCTTTGACAATGAGTCCGTTTTCCTGTTTGCCTGTGAGCTGTTCATCACAGCATGACGGATTGTGTAACATTCTATCCACCACCAGCAATATTTACTCCCAGCTAACCCAGCACATGAGATGCACAGCTGGCACTCCTTCCCACCAGCCACTTGGACGGACCAACATCAACTGAATTGGAACGTCTCAAGGGCAATTAATGCTGGTCTAGCTCCATTAAAATTCCAAATGAATTGAAACAATTGGATTTTCTATAATTATTGAAAAATGCAGAGTCTGTTTTTATTGATCTGATGAGTTTGTCACTGTCTTTATCGTTGCGTTATCTATGTCCATGAAACCATTTTGTACATAAAAGAACAAAAACCCTCAGGTCACAGATAGTCATAGAGTCATAGAGATGTACCGTATGGAAACAGACCCTTCGGTCCAAACCGTCCATGCCGACCAGATATCCCAACCCAATCTAGTCCCACCTGCCAGCACACGGCCCATAAGCCTCCAAACCCTTCCTATTCATATACCCATCCAAATTCTTCTTAAATGTTGCAATTGTACCAGCCTCCACCACATCCTTTGGCAGCTCATTCCATACACATGCAGTCCTCTGCGTGAAAACGTTGCCCCTGACGTCTCTTTTATATCTTTCCCCTCTCACCCTAAACATTTGCCCTCTAGTTCTGGACTCCCCGACCCCAGGGGAAAAGACTTTGTGTATTTATCCTATCCATGCCCCTCATAATTTTATAAACTTCTAGAGGGTCACCCCTCCGCCTCCGATTCTCCAGGGAAAACAGCCCCAGCCTGTTCAGCCTCTCCCTGTAGCTCAAATCCTCCAACCCTGGCAACCTCCTTGTAAATCTTTTCTGAAGCCTTTAAAGTTTCACAACATCCTTCTGGTAGGAAGGAAACCCGAATTACACGCAATATTCCAACAGTGGCCTAACCAATGTCCTGTACAGCCGCAACATGACCTCTCAACTCGTGTACTCAATACTCTGACCAATAAAGGAAAGCATACCAAACGCCTTCTTCACTATCCTATCTACCTGCGATTCCACTTTGAAGGAGCTATGAACCTGCACTCCAAGGTATCTTTGTTCAACAACACTCCCTATTACCTTACCATTATGTGTACAAGAAGACAATGCAGCATTTAAGCAAAAACAGCCAGGGTATAGTAGTCTATAGATCTTCAGGTGACTGGGAATAATGTACGTTGGTGTTTTCTGGCTGGCGCAGATGTATTGGCCTGAAGGGCCTGTTTATATGCTGTATGACTATTACTTTAATTGTTGTCTCACTATTTCCATAGATTGTGAGCATCAAGTGGTGAAGAATGCAATCTCCAAGGTCACACAGCACACCAACCTGAAGTTTTATCATTCTGCCTTCACTATCAAATAGTTCAGAGCCCCATTTCTCTCTTTGTAACATACCTGTTAGTTTTCCTGCACCACAGAATCCCTGGGGTTTATTACCATATTCTGAATAGAAATTACACATCGGAAACAGAATGCTGGCCTTGCTAATGAAACTCACCTCACAACAAGAACTGAAAGGAATGAGCAGAATTAAAATTATCCATTCGACCCAATCTGATTTCTAAAGCAGATTCAAGGCAGGCTTCCACTTTGCCCTATGCTCCTGACCTTTCTCCAATACCATGAAACTTCCCTGAGTGCTTTTGAGTGCTGTTTAAAAGTCACATATGGAAACCTGCGCCCAATAATCTGAAAGGTAATGTCTCCATGTTCATGAGAATCATCTCATATTTTTTTCAGTATCTAAAGTCAACAGAAATGCAGAAACTAGCATCAGGGGTAAGTCACCAATACAGCTAAGTCATGTGATAAGATCGTGAATGATCTGATTGTGATATCAATCACACATTCCTCCTTTGCCCTTACAATGTTAGTGCGTCATTGTTAGTCAAGAATCTGCCTGCTTCTGCCTTAGAAATATTCAATGTTTTATCCTCCATTGCTATCTGGGAAGAGAGTTCACAAATACACGACACTTTGAGAGGATTAAAACATCCAACATCTTCTTAACTGAGGTAACCTTCAGTTTCATAGTCCATTCATTCCTGATAATCTCTCACACAAGCTGAAATATGGTTTCAGAATTCAACACAAAAAGACTACTTGAAATATCCTTGGGTCACCAAGATTGCCTAAACTCCAGCAGATCCGGAGTCAGTCAGTCAGTTCAAGATTTCCACCTGAAATGAATGTTCCACACAGGAGTCAGTTGAGTGAATCTTCTCTGAACTGATTTGCATGTCAGTATGACCATTCTTCTCTCGATGTGGTCTCGCCACTACTCTGCAAAACTGAAGAAAATCTTCCCTAATTTTGAATGTATTCTGTTTCCGAAAATGTATACATTTATCTTACCACCCTCAAAACCTTATGCACATATAAAGCTTTTTTTTGTAATCCATGTGCCCTGTTCTTCTGCGCCTCAACCCAATCTCTCCATTGAAATAATATACTGTCTTTCAATTCAACCCGCCAACATCTTTGAGCGCACAGACAATACATCCTTCATACACCAATACTTTTCTGTTCACTTGACCCATCTTAATTTCGGTCCTCTTCATATGATGCTTTTCTAACAGTTTCAAAAGTCTTCATTCTTCCATAGCGCACACAGAATATTTGGCCAAAGAAATAGATTGTGGCCATATTCCAATGGAATTGACAGCGTAATTTTTTTAATTAATGTCTAAACTATGAACCTGTGACAATGCTAAAGTGTTTTGTAGTCCCATCACTCAGTTCCCAAAACTCAAAGTAGGGACAGATGGTGTAGAATCTGTGTGGTTAGAATTGGGGAACGGCAAAGGTGAAAAACTATAGTTGGAGTTATGTACAGGTCCACAAACCGTAGTTAGGAGCTGGGTTGGACGTCACATCAGGAGGTAGAAACGATGTGTCGGAAAGGCAAAGTTACAGTGATTGGGGAGATTTCAATATGAAGCTGGACTGGGAAAATCAGGTTGGCAATGGTTTGCAAGGAAAGGAATTTGTGGAATGCCTACGAGGTGGCTTTTTGGAGCAGCTGATGGTGCAGGCAACGAGGGAACGGGCAATACCGTATTTAGAGTTGTGCAATGAGGCAGATTTGATAAGGGAGCTTAAGGTAAAGAAAGCTTTATGAGGCAGTGTTCATAATATCATTGAACCTACTCTTCAATTTGAGAGGGTGAAGGTAGAACCAGAGTTAACAATATTACCGCTGAATAAAAGCAACTGCAAAGGCATGAGGGAGGAACTAGGGTAAATTGACTGGGAGAGTAGGATAGCAGGAAAGACAGTGGGACAGTAATGGCGGGAGGTTCTGGGAGTAATTCAGGAGACACAGCAGAGACTCATCCCAAGCTAAAAGAAGCATAGTATAGGGAGAATGAGGCAACAATGGCTGACAGGGGAAATCAGGGTTAGCGTAAAAGCAAAAGAGAAATCAGGTAACATGGCAAATGGCAGTGGGAAACCAGTGGATTTGGAAGCTTCCAAGTACCAATATAGGGCAACAAAATAAGAAATAGGAGGAAGAAGATTAAATATAAGGGTAAGCCAGCCAGTAATATAAAAGACTGTAAGAGTTTCTTTAGATATATAAAGAGCAAAAGAGAGGCAGAAATGGACATTGGTCGTTGAATACGACGCTGGAGATATAGTAATGGGGAACAAATAATGGCTGAGAAACTGAACAATTATTTCATGTCACTTTTCACAGTGAAAGACACAAATAGTATCCTACAAATTCAAGATAGCGAGGGGACAGAGCTTATTAGGAAAAGTTGCTCGAAAAACTAAATTGGTAAATAAACTGGACCTGATGGACAATATTCCAGAGTTCCAAGGGAGTTAGCTGAAGAAATAATGGAGACATTTGTGGTGATCTTTCATGAATTTCTAGAATCAGGGAGAAGCTCAAAAGACTAGAAAGTTGCAAACGTGACAGCTTCTTTAAAAAGGGAATAAGGCAAAAGGCAGAAAGTGACAGACCGATTAACCTAACCTCAGTCATGTGTAAGATCCTAGAATCCATTGTGAAGGATGAGATTCTGAATACTTGCAAGTGAATTGTAAAATTGAGCAAACTCAGTATGGTGTCATCAAGAGGACGTCATGCCGCAGAAATCTGTAAAAGTTATTTGAGGATGCAACAAGCAAGTGAGACAAAGGAAAGCCAGTGGATATTATCCACCTGGACTTCATGACGGACTTTGGCAAGGTGCCACACGGGAGGCTGCTGAATAAAATAAGGCCCCATTTTGTTCGAGGTAAGTTACTAGTGTGTGCAGCAGCTTGGCTGTTTGGCAGCAAGTAAAGAGTGGTGATAAAAACGTCCTTCTTGGGATAGCATCCGATGACAACTTGTGTTCCACATGGCTCAGTGTTGGGACCACAACTTTTTACTTTGTGCATTAACGATCTACATTAAGGAACTGAGAGTATTCTGGATAGGTTTTTAGATGATACAAATGTAGGTAGAGGGACAGGCGACATTGAGATGGCAGGAGTCTGCAGAAGGATTTAGACAGGGTAGGAGAGTGGGCAAAGAAGTAGCAGATGGAGTACGCTTGGGAAAACCTGAAGTGATGCACTTTGTGAGGAGGGAGAGAGGCAAGGACTATTTTATAAACGAAGAGAAAATTCAGAAGTCTGAAGTGCAAAGAGAGTTGCGAGTTCTAGTACAGGATTGTCTCAAGGTAAACTTGCAGGTTGAGTCAATCGTTAGGAAGGTGATGCATCTGCCAAAAAGTAGTGGATCCAGCACCGATCCTTGTGGCACTTCACTGGTCACAGTCCTCCAGCCTGTAAAACAACCCTCCACCACCAACCCTCTGGCTTCTACGTTTGAGCTACTTCTGGATCCAAATGGCTAGTTCTCCCTCTATTCCATGAGCTCTAACCTGACTAACCAGTCTCCCATGGGGAACCTTATTGAACGACTTGCTGAAGTTCAAGTAAATCATATCCACCACTATGCCCTCATCAATCATCATTGTTGCTTTTGTAAAAAAAAATCAAAGAAAGTTGTGAGACATGATTTTCCACTCACAAAGCCACGCTGACTATCCCTACTCAGTCCTTGCCTTTCGAAATACATGTACATCCTGTCCCTCAACATTCCCTCCAACAACTTGCCTATCACCGCTGTCAGGCTCACTGGTCTATAGTCCCCTGGCTTGTCCTGACCAACTTTCTTAAACATTGGCACCACATTCGCCCAGCTCCAGTCCTCTGGCACCTCACCTCTGACTATCGATTATACAAATTTCTCAGTAATAGGCCCAGCAATCCGTTCCCTGGCTTCCGACAGAGTTCTCTGGACACCTGATCAGAGGATTTATCCACTTTTATATATTTCAAGACATCCAGCACATCCTCCTCTGTAATATGAACATTTTTGAAGATGTCACCATTTATTTCCCTAGATTTTATATCTTCCATGTCCTTTCCAACAGTAAACACTGATGTAAAATGCTCATTTAGTATCGCCCCCAACTCCTGCGATCCACACAAAGGCCTCCAAGCTGATATTTGAGGGGCGATATTCTTTCCCTATTTACCCTTTTGTCCTTAATGTCTTTGTAAAATCCTATTCGATTTTCCTTAATTCTATTTGCCAATATAATCTCATGTCCCCTTTTGCCCTCCTGATTTCCCTCTTAAGTATACTCATATTGCCTTTTGTACTCTTCTAAGGGTTCCTTCGATCTACCATGTCTGTACCTGATATATGCTCCCTTCTTTTTCTTAACCAGACCCTCAATTTCTTTAGTCATCCATCATTCCCTATACCTACCAGCCTTTCCTTTTACCGTACCAGGAACATACTGTTACCTAAGTTCTGAATGCTTTCCACTTTCCAGCTGCCCTTTTATCTGCGAACATCTGCGTCCAGTCAGCTTCTGAAAGTTCTTGCCTAATATCATTGAAATTAGCCTTACCCCAAATTAGAACTTCAACTTTTAGATCTGGTCGATCATTTTCCATTATTATTTTAAAACTAATAGAATTCTTGGCAAATAACTGAAGCTCACACTTCAGTGAGAATTAAATCGATTGATTATATATAAATGTGTCAGAATGATAATTCTATCAGATTGTTCAATCGTCTGCTCACTCTGAATATGCAATCAGTCAGAGGTCAACCACTTTGTAAATGATATAGCGACAACGTATGCATTTGAATACTGGCATTTAGTGTGCAATTGTGATCACCAGAATAATCAGACAACATTTTCTTTTTGGTATAAAACAAAACGCACACTCTTTAATTTTGCATCATAAAATGTTGTTGGGTGTTTACGTTTTAGTTCCATCAATATAGAACCAACTTAATTGTTTTCATAGATGAGGCAATTATTGTTCAGTTGAATAATTGTTTTTCATATCTCATCATTGCCCAATTCACAAACATGGCAAACTCCTGATCATTGTTCAGGTCAGTAAACCCACCACGTTGCAATCATGACCCACATTAAAAATGGATTCCAAAAGGCCTGAATTCAGGCACCGTGCTACTGGACCGCACAGCAGCCTGTGACACTGAGTGAGATACTGGCCTGCTCCAGAATCTGACCAGAAAGATTCCAAACTGGGTCAGGACAATCAGGAGGTCGGCGTGGAGGCGGAAACGCATGAAACGTCGATTCTCCTGCTCCTTGGATGCTGCCTAACCTGCTGCGCTTTTCCAGCAACACATTTTTCAGCTCTGATCTCCAGCAGCTGCAGTCCTCACTTTCTCCTTAGGACAATCATTCAAACATTCCTTCAAAGTAAATCATTTGGATTCCACCTTGGGCCGGAGGAAGTTATCCAACAGGCTATCATTCCTGATGAAGGGCTTTTGTCCGAAACGTCGACTTTCCTGCACCTCGGATGCTGCCTGACCTGCTGTGCTCTTCCAGCACCACTCTAATCTAGACTCTGGTTTTTACCTATCAATGTTCTCAGTGTAGTTACAAATACTGTCTAAATTAGATACCAATGTTTGATCAGGAACCAGGCATTGTCTGGACATGGAGTGTCAGAATCACATGGTATTGCTTACGGTGCTGACATCTGGCATGTTTCCCATACTTCCTACATCTGCTCCCTGGTGCAGACGCTGTGTGAAAATGTTCACAATTGACAGCTTTCTACAGCATCTTGTGTCTCACAGTGAATCCTCTGACATTATATCCAATAAATGTACCTTCACATTCACCCGTATCAAAATAAAATTGTACCTGCCTGTGGATGGTCAGATATTAATACATTGGTCACCAAACAGAATGTATCTGAAGAAACCAGGAGCTAAGGACAAACCAAAAATCAGTTTAATAACTAAACTTGGTGGATTTTGTCTGGTCGAGGTAACCACACATATTGTGCTGGCACTCAGTTGACTGTAACCATGCACACCATAACTGGAAGTCTTGGCCTCACGCCCCTTAAAGCTTCCTGACCTCACACATCTCACTCCCTCACACATTCATCGACTGATGAGAGTCCACCAGCTGAGAAAAACTTAAAACATGGAACAGTACAGCACAATAAGAGCCCTTCAGCCCTCAATACTTTGCCGACTTTTTAGCCTACTCTAAGATCCGACTAACCTACATAACCTTCAATGCACTAGCTTCCATGTGCCTATCCAAGAGTCTTCTTAATTATCCCTAATATATCTGACTCTATTTCTATCACTGGCAGTGCATTCCAACCCCACCATACTCTGTGTAAAGCAGCTGCCTCTGACATCACCCCTAAACCTGCGTCAAATCACCTTAAAATTATGCTCCTTGTAGATAGCCATTTCTGCCTGGGAAAAGACGGTGGCTATCCAATCTTTGTCTCTCAACATTTGTACACCTCTATCAAGTCAGCTGCCATTCATCTTCGCTCCATGGAGAAAAGCACTAGCTCCCTCAAACTTTCTTCCTAAGACTGTCCTCTGGTCTAGGCAACATCCTGGTAAATTTCCTCTGCACACATCTCTGAGGCTTCCACATATTTCCTATGCTGAGGCAACCAGATCTGAACACAATATTCCAAGTGTGGTTGAACCACAGCTTTATTTAGCTTAGCATTAACCTCTCCGCTCTTAAACTCAATCCCCCATAATGAAAACCAACACACCATACACCTTCTTAACAACTCTATCAACTTGGGTGACAATTTTGTGTGATCTATGGACATGGACCACGCGATCCTTCTGTTCCTCCCCATTGCCAAGAATTCTGCCTTTATCTCTGTGTTCTGTATTCAAATGCAACCTTCTAAACCAAATCACTTCACACTTACATAGAGTTACATAGAAGAATACAGCGCAGTACAGGCCCTTTGGCACTCGATGTTGCGCCGATCCAAGCCCACCTAACCTATACGAACCCACTATCCTCCATATACCTATCCAATGCCCGCTTAAATGCCCATAAAGAGGGAGAGTCCACCACTGCTACTGGCAGGGCATTCCATGAACTTACGACTCGCTGAGTGAAGAACCTACCCCTAACTTCAGTCCTATATCTACTTTTTAAGGTCGAACATTGTCTGCCACTTATTAGCCCAGGTCTGCATCCTGTCAATGTTCTGTTGCAACCTACAACAGCCTTCCACACTATCCACAACTCCATCAACCTGCATGTCTTCGGTATACTTACTAACCACCATTCCACTTCCTCATCAGAGTCATTTATAAAAATCACAAACAGCACAAGTCCCAGAGCCGATCCCTGTGGAAAACCACAGATCACTGTGCTCCAGGCTGAATTCTTTCCATCTGCTACCATCCTTTGTCTTCTATGGGCCAGCCATGCCCGTATCCGGAGAGCCAAATTTCCCTGCATCCCATTCCTCCTTAGCTTCTGAATGAGCCTACAATGGGAAACCTTATCAAACGCCTTGCTAAAATTTGTGTTCACCACATCTACCGGTCTACCTTCACGACTTGTATTTTTCATATCTTAAAATAATTTAATAAGGTTTGTGAGACATGACCTGCTCCTCAAAAAGCCATGCTGACTATCTCTAATCAAATTATCATTTTCTAAGTAATTGTAAATCCTGCCTCTCAGAAGCGTCTCCAATACTTTGCCCACCACTGATGTAAGGCTGATTGTTCGGTCATTCCCAGGGTTATCCCTATTCCCTTTCCGGAACAAGGGAATAACATTTGCCACACTTCAATCATCTTGTACCACTCTAGTGGACAGCGAGGACACAATGATCATCACCAAAGGCACACCAATCTCTTCCATCACTTCCTGGAGTAACCTCATATATACCCCATCTGACACAGGAGATTTATCTATCCTTATGTTTGTACTTCAATCAGTCTGTACTTCCCCTCACCTTCTTTAACCCTGTCCAACCAACTGATTGACTGCTTTCCATTTCAGTGCAAGATACAGTGCTGCCTTCCTGACTAAGTAGGGTTCTCAACGTCCTGCGAATCACAGAATCAAATAAAAAGGAATGCACCAATCCCTTCCTGAGAATGAGCTTATGACCGAAACAGCGACTCTCTTGCTCCTCGGATGCTTCCTGACCTGTTGTGCTTTTGCAGTACCACACTGTTCGACTCTGATCTCCATCATCTGCAATCCTCACTGTCTCCATTACTGAGGGCTATCCCCTCTGCACACTGAGCAGGGAATTAACCATCAGAAACTCATTGTATGAGGAGCTGACTGCTCAGTTCTGGAAAGTTGGACTTGATAAATATATTTTTAAAAAAGAAATTACAGTTCAACAAATATTCATTCAGTCCCAGAGTTACAATTTTGGTTCATGGTTTGGGCATGTTTGAGGATGTTTGAGGAACTCCGAGGCACAGAGTATTCCAAGTGTTATATTCCAGCTTACGTTAATACTGGGTGTATTATCGGACAGACTGATAAGATAATGGCGTGAGATGTCATGTGGAGGTGAAATATTTTTGCCATCACAGAGACGTGTTTGAGGGTGGTCAGGGCTAACAACTCAATATTCTGTACTGCTGGAACTATAGGCAGGACAGGAGGGAATGTTAAAAAGGAGGTGGTATTGCATTATTTATTAAGGAACAGTTACTGCAGTAAGGAGGGACAATATCTTGGACGTGTCTTCAAATGAGGCTTTATGCGTCGAGGTTAAGGTCCAAACGCTGGGGATATTTTATAGAGTCCAAGAAATATGAAAATACAGGAGCAGATATATAACCAATTCACTAAGTGCGTAAAAACCAATTCACTGAGGTGTGAAGGAAAGCAGAGATATGAAAGCAAGGCTGGAGATATTACAGAGATGATGGGAAAGCAAGGCTGGAGATATTATAGAGATAGGAAAGCTTTCTGGGGATGTTACAGAGAGAGGAAAGCAAGGCTGGAGATATTACAGAGAGAGGAAAGCAAGGCCAGAGATATTACAGAGAGAGGAAAACAAGGCTGGAGATGTTACAGAGATAGGAAAGTAAGGCTGGAGATGTTACAGCGAGAGGAAAGTAAGGCTGGAGATGTTGCAGAGAGAGGAAAGCAAGGCTGGAG
>NC_057717.1:54098183-54102627 GCF_004010195.1 Chiloscyllium plagiosum
TGGGATGATCTATTTTAGTCTTCTCCAGATGGGAGTCTTCAGCTAATTTGATTCAGTGTGTGTGGTAAATCCAAACGCTGATGGGATGGGATAATGCAAAGGATATGGGCTCTGATAACATTCCATTCAAACTGTTCCTGCAGGGATATTGCACCGGGACCTACCTGAAAATGTAGGAAACTATCCGGGTGTGCCCTGTACTCACACAGACAAAACATCAGACACTCAATGACTGCCCCATTGCTCTAATCCCTGTCATTAATAAAGTGATGGAAGATGTCACTCACAGTGGGATCAAGCAGCACTTCCTCAGCACCAACCTGCTCTCTGAAGCTCAGTTTGGGCTCTCATCCCTTGTGCTCATTGAAGCCTTGGTTAAACAATGTACAACAAGAAAAAACACTGCTGAATTCTAGAGATGAGGCGATAGGGACTGCACTTAACATCATCATAACTGCATTTGATCGAGTGTCGTATCCAGGATTGACGGCAAAATTGGAGCAAATATGAATCGTCTGCACTGGCTGAAGTGATACCTGGGTACAAAGGAAGGTGGCTGGGGTTGGTGGGCAGCCGCCATCTCAGCTCCAGTTCTCCAGGGGAGGGCTTTCTGGGTAAGCCTGAAGATCAGAAATGGAAGAGTAAGCCACCATACTCCTACAGGATGATGGGGTGCTCTCTTGTTAGACAGAGACGACTGGTGGCAATTTAACTGGACAGTCATCATGCATCAAGTAAGGGATAGGTTGTGTAGGACAGTCCATTAGTCACCCCAGTCAGTACAGGAATTGAACCCGTATTGTTGGCATTAATAACTAACCGTCCAACCGATTGAGCTAACCAAGTCCTCACTCAGCTTCTTGGGATAAATATTGTAACATTAATCCGTTCAGATATGTTGTCAGAAACCTCTGGAGCAGGTCGAACTCGAAGCCAGCTTCCTCGCTCAGAGAGAGGGGCAGCATCTGTGAGCTCTCAGACTGCTCTCTGCCCTAGGCCTCATCATAAATGACCATCCCTAAGCTCTAAAATCACAAATGGAGATGCTTGCTAATGATTGGACAATGTTCAACACTCTGTGTGATTTACTCAGGTACTGAAGCAATCCTTATCCAAATGCAACAAGGACCTGGAAATGTGCGGGTTTGTGCTTAATAGTGACAAGTACCATTTCCATTACACATGTGCCAGACAACGATTACCTCTAACAATAGAAAATTGAACCATATTCTCTAACGTTCAATGCCACCACCATCACTGAACTCCCACCTAGCAATATCCCGGGGATTACCGTTAAACAGAACTGGACTGACCATATAATTTCATTACCCATTCCTGTGAAGGGCTAATGCTAAAACGTCGAGCTTCCTGTACCTCAGGTGCTGCCTGACCTGTTGTGCTTTTCCAGCGTTACACTTTGACGCATATAAATTAATCGGCTACAATAATATGCCAGGGACTAGGAATCCTGCAGAAGTAACTTACCTCATGATTTCCAAAAGCCTGTCACCCAACTGGAAGACACACACTGAATGTGTGTGTGATGAAATACCCACCGTTTGCCTGTGTTAGTGCAGCTTCACCCCTCATCCACTGACACTCAGTAGCAGCAATACCTGCCATCTACACGGTGCTCTGCAGAAATTTACCAAGGCTCCTTACAACGTACCTTTGAAGCCTGACCATCAACAAGGACAAAGGAAACAGATACATGGGACCCCCACCATGTTCACGTTCCGATCCCAGCTGTCCACCATCCTGATTTAGGAAGTATATTGCTGTTCCTTCAGTGCCACTGTTTCAAAGACCCTCGCTAATGCACATCTACATCACATGAACTTCAAAGGGTCAATGTGATAGCTCAACACCACCTTCTCAAGGGCAAAGCGAAACAGGCAAGAAATACCGTCCCAATCATATTCCATGAAGAAATTAAAATGAAAAATATTGTCCAAACATGCCAAATGCTGGATCCTGAGTATTGGACTTTGTGAGCTCAGGCTGGTTGGGTTGAGGCAGTATCTTGCTTGTTCTGAACAGCTGAAGGGATATATTGTTTGAATTAATCTGTCAGTCTTTCAGACGCATGGCTACATACCGAGCATCACACACACACTGACATTCACATCCCACATTACTAAGCTCTAAGATAGGCAGAAGCAATTGAAAATATATCCATATCTGACTGTAACATGTTTAAACACACAGTGATATTGTTGCCACGAAAATGATTATGAATGGATATTAGCAGGGAGAAAGTGAGGACTGCAGATGTTGCAGATCAGAGTCAAAAAGTGTGGTTCTGGAAAAGCACAGCCATTCAGGCAGCATCTGAGGAACAGGAGGGTCAACTATTAGTTCACAATAGTAATACAAATAAATAATTGCATATTTTCAAAGTCCTTGCACTTAATAATAATTTGGTCTTGGGTGTGGTAATGAGACTCAACATTTCAATGCTCCGTACCGTGAGTTGGGCACTGTTTTCACCATATCGTTGTTATAAAAGTGAACGGAATTAATGGGTGGATTTTGGGCTTATTGGACAATCTAAAAGTTGGTATTATGAAAGGCTATCGTACCTTCAGTAAAGAGACTTTGCTGTTAACGGTTAAAACAACGCTGTAAACATTTACACAGACATTTCCAGCTCAAGTTACACACAAGGTTGTTGGGCTGGGATCATACTGGCCATCAATGGAGCTGCACAATTCTGTTTGGATATTGGATGTTATAACACTGGATATATTTTATGAGGGATTCAATGTATGATGTCATGTGTTGCAGTAGCCCATCACCTTTATAGCACCTTCATTCAGGATCGAGTCCAAGGTGCAGAATTACAGAGTTTAGGGACCATATCAGAAGAGGTATACTTGCAAGACATGGTTGTTCACAGGTCATTGTTACAAATGTTGAACTGCGTCTGGACCAGCGCCATGTGCTAGTCCATTGACCAGTTTTCTCCACTCACATCTCCCTGCTGTTCAGGTATGTCTCTAACCAGTCCGTTGTGAGGGATTATGTCAGTAACTGCCCAGCTCCAGTTTGGAAGCTCTCTGGACAGATTTTGGAGATGGCCAGTGTTTTGGAGGTCATGGTGAGGCCCAGTAACACTGTGTCTGAATTCAGGCTTTTTCTCAAAGTCTTTTTCAGCAGCTTTGCTGCCTGCAAGATGGTGTGTTCATTCATCTGAACATCAATGAGCTGTTTACTACAGTCACTGAATTGTGTAATAGTTAGGTGTGCGCTCTGGTATTTCAATTATTGTTCACTTCAATTGTTTTCAACTGAAAAATAATGATGTTTGGTTTCTTTTAAATACGTAAGAAAAGTGATGTTAACTTTTCATTATACAAAAGGAAAAGTGACCTGTTGTATATTTCCCAAGGACTAATCAAGCAACGGTCAGATATTGTCTGTAAAGCAGGATTCTGTGAACAGGACTATGTCCCAGGCAACATCACCACCCTCTCTGGTGGGTTCTGCCCCACTGGCAGCACGTACCAGGCTGAGGGAGCAGCTCCTTGGTATATAGTCAGTATAGTGCTCGGTATTGATGCTGGATCCTGTGGCTTCTAGACTGCTCTGTGGCTGGTTATGGGGGAATCAATAAAAGGGAAACCTATAACTGACCACATCAATACATCGGTAAGAATAGGTCACTGCACAGTTCTTATGGGGAGCAAGGGCTATCTTTACATTTTGTCAGGCAGCATCTAGGGAACAGGAGAATCGACGTTTCGGGCATAAACCCTTCTTCAGGAATGAGGAAAGTTGGTCCAGCAGGCTAAGATAAAAGGTAGGGAGGAGGGACTTGGGGGAGGGGCGTCGGAAATGTGATAGGTGGAAAGAGGTCAAGGTGAGGGTGATAGGTCAGACTGGGATGGGGGCGGAGAGGTCAGGAAGAAGATTGCAGGTTAGGAAGGCGGTGCTGAATTTGATGGATTTGACTGAGACAGGCTGGGGGGAGGGGAACTGAGGAAACTGGTGAAATCCGAGTTCATCCCTTGTGGTTGGAGGGTTCCTAGCCGGAAGATGAGGCGTTCTTCCTCCAACCGTCGTTTCGCTGTGGTCTGACGATGGACAACCGCCGGCAGATTCGCGACCTCCGCGGCTATGGGGAATAACTCTGTCTCTGCGGTCGCCGCAGCCACTGCCGCCCTCACTGACGTCACTAACGCCGCATGTGTCTCCGCTCCCACGCCGATCTCCACGCCTAAACCCGCCCCCCCGGCGAGTTCCGTCACCTCGCCTAACCCCGCCCCTTCGCCGATCTCCGACTTCATGCCTAACCCCGCCCCCACGCCCATCCCCGTCACCACGTCTAACCCCGCCCCTTCGCCTATCGCCATCACCACGCCCGACCCCGCCCCCACGCCGATCTCCGTCCCCGCCCCCAGACCTAACCCCGCCCCCACACTCAGCTCCAGCCCCACACCAG
>NC_057717.1:54105418-54113311 GCF_004010195.1 Chiloscyllium plagiosum
GGGCTAATGCCCGAACCGTCGATTCTCCTGTTCCCTAGATGCTGCCTGACCTGCTGCGCTTTTCCAGCAACACATTTCCATCTCTGATCTCCAGCATCTGCAGACCTCACTTTCTCCTATCTTTACATTTTGCAGACCCACCTCAACATGATATGTAGCCCCCTGGGCAGTGAATGGCACAGTCTTCAAATAGATTGAGAAACTAATAATGATGCATCCATGAAGTGTAGAGGGCCATTGGCAGGAGCAGAATCATATTCTGCGCAACTCATTAGGTCTGCAACCACACAGCTCAACATACCTCCCACTGTACAGTAACTATCACGGCCCAACCTACCTCCCACTGTACAGTAACCATCACGGCCCGACATACCTCCCACTGTAGAGTAACCATCACGGCCCGACACACCTCCCACTGTACAGTAACCATCACGGTCCAACATGCCTCCTTCGCTACGGTAACCATCAAGAGCGGCATGGTGGTTCAGTCGTTAGCTCTGCTGCCTCACAGCACCACGGACCTAGTGTGAATGTGTGGAGTTTGCACGTTCCCCCCCGTGTCTTCGTGGGTTTCCTCCCAAAGGCAAAAGATGTGTAGGTCAGGTGAATTGGCCATGCTAAATTGCCCATAGTGTTAGGTGCTTTAGTCAGAGAGAAATGGGTCTGGGTGGGTTACTCTTCGGAAGGTTGCTGTGGACTGGATGGGCCGCTGGTCCTGTTTCCGCACTGTCGGGAATCTAATCTAATCTCCAAGGTTCAAGTCGGGAATATGATGGAATAATCAATTATTTGAATGAGTGCAGCTCCAACAGTACTCTAGTATGGACTTACTCGCAACAGGCAACACAGTTGTGTGGGGAAGATCCTGTCTCACAAACTTGATTGATTATTTTGAGGAAGTGAGAAGATTGTTTGATGAGGGCATGGATGCTAGCCGTTTGGACCTTAGCATGGCCTTTGATAAGGTTCCTTATGCCAGGCTCATACAGAAGGTGAAGTGAAATGGGATCAGTGGTCAGTTAGTAAGATGCACAGAGAACTGCTTGGTCATAGAAGACAGAGTAGTGGTGGAACAGTGTTTGTGTGACTGGAGATCTGTAAATAGATGGTGGAGTTGCAGATTGTGAGGATGATTGCCAGAGAATACAGCAGGATATAGGTCAGCTGCAGACTTGGACAGAGAAAACACAGACTTTATTTGGACTTTATTTGGACAACTGTGACGTGATGTGTTTTAGAATGTCTAATGCAGGAGAGAAGTGGATGGAAAAACTACTGGCCGCATCAACATCCAAAGAGATCTAGGTGTATAGCTCCTCAGTCCCTGAAAGTGGCAACACGGTGGATAGGGTGATCATGAAGACTGACGGCAAACTTGCAGACAGGCATCGGAGCATGCAGTATGAAAATTAGCAGGCCATATTGCAGCTGTAGAGAAAATTAGTTTGGGCACATTGGAATATTCTGTCGAGTACTGTTTGCCACACGATGTGGAAGTGTTGGAGAGGATATGGAAAAGTTTTACCAGAGTGTTGTCTGGTTTGGGGGGTATTAGCCAGAAGGAGAAATTGAACACACATGGTTTGTTTGCACCAGGGCATCGTTGACTATGGGGCTACCTGATAGACATTTACAAAACTGTCAGAGGAATAGATACAAGGACAGTTAGAGGCTTTTTCCCAGAGGAGAAATATCAATTACTAGGGGGAACCATAGGTTTTAGCTAAAATGGAGAAAGTTCAGGAGACATGATTGGTAAGTTTTTTGTTTGCTTTTTCAGACAGAATGTGCAAGTGACTGGGATGCACTGATAGAGGGGAAGGAGCTAATATAGCAAGAAGTAAGAGGTTCTTGGCACAGAGAAGAGAAAGCACCGAAAATAATGACATAGAATGTGTAGAAGCAAAAACTTTGACTTGAACTTTCGAAGGGCATCATGTGTCAGTGTGGGCTTGCTGGGCGGGACGGCCTGTTCCTGTGCTGGACTGTTCTTTAAGTCAAGATTTGAGTGCAGCAGTGGCGAGGTGCTGACTGAATGATGACTGATGATCAACAGCCACATTATTGTAGATCTCTCCTCATCAATTTTCACCTTCATATCCTCCCTCCTACTGTGGGGAAGCTCAATATGGAGAATTTGACATGAATACCAGAGTTGGTAACTGGTGACTCCATCTTGCACCTTGCTCCTGCGGCCTTCTCTCTTGGACACCAACGTCTCGGGTGACAATGCACGAACAGAAACTACATGTACTCCACACCCACCAATGCTGACATCTGTCACATGCCAGCCTCACCATGTATTCCCAGCACATCTCCGACCCACTGACAGTACACTTCTGTACTTCAATGCTGCAGCTCGGGGTGCACTGATAACTCTAATTGTATGGACACTGATCAGGTATACACAAACAACTCATGGACTGTCCCTCTGGGCTGCTCACTGTGTGTTTGTCCATACTCAATACTGGTGCAAGGACACTGTGCTCAGGGACTCACACCCAGATCATGGTCTGTTCTGCTGGGCTGCTCACTCCATGTTTGTACACACTCAATGCTGCTGCAAGGACACTGGTCTCAGGCACATGCCCAGCTCATGGCCTGTCCCTCTGGGCTGCTCACTCTGTGTCTGTACACACTCAATGCTGCTGCAAGGACACTGGTCTCAGGGACATACACTCAGCTCATGGACTGCCCCGCTGGTGTGCTCACTCCGCGTTTATACACTCACTTTGAGCAGACTTGAATACTTACAGAATTATTGCCTTGCCTTGCCCTGCCTTTAGCAGTGTTTCCCCTCAGCCAGAGCTACCAGACTCATCCGCCTGCTGTATTGTCTTGGTATTTAGCACAGACACAAACACAGGATGCTTGATATCATTGTCCACAGTCAGTCATGGTGCCCAGCACAGTCAGTCAACGGGAGCCTCAAGTCCCAATCTGGGAGCTTGGACACGGTCAGTCAGCTTATCGTGGTTGTTAGGATCAGGATCCCTCTCCTGTGAGGGGGTGAGGAGCTGAATGTTGGGAAACGCCTATCTCTCTTGGCTCTTTCTCTCCTATTATGGGATAGTTCCTTCTGGAATGTAAAAATTAGCATGAGGTATTAAGGAAGATGGAAAAGGTTGGTGCAGCTGTTAGTGCTGGTACAGCTGGGGGCAAGCTGGTGAGGTGTCCTGAATGAGTGATTAAGCAGCACAGACACCAGGCAGAGTTGGGTAGAGGGGCAGTGATGAGATTGGAGAGACTGACAGAAGGTGCTGCATTCAGTGACAGTGAGAGAACATGAGCCTTGGTGGGAGGTGGGTGCAGTAACAGAGATAGAGTGAGGGCAAGGTCACAAAATGCAGATGGTGGCATTTCCCCTGGTGGAGTGGGGAAGGTCACTGACCTTCTTCCTACTCTGCTGGGCATTCACCCAGAAGGCTGGCACCTCACTGACCCTGGGTCAGCCTCGTACCAAGTGGCATAGTCTGGTGTCATAGCCTTCCCTGCCAGTCCTGCAGGAAGATAATGTCCCTCTCCTACACTATGTCATTCACCAGAACCTCAGGGCTTGTCCACAAAGTGAACCCCAGTTTTACCTCTCTGCCATGTCCAGGGCAGTTTCAGATTGACAATCTAAGAGTGTAATGTCTTTTTACAAATGGCACCTGGAACAGGGAGGCCACTGCATTCTGGGATATCCAGGCAGTGGGCAGCTGTTATGATGAAGGGGAAAAATCATTGCGTTAGTATCAGATGAGAAGGCAACCACGTGGGCAGGGAGGGTAGTTAATGAGGCAGATTGGGGGTGGTATCATGAGAAAATGCTCTCACTTTGTGGAGAGAAACCCCCTCCATAAAACCTGACTAAAATGAGACTTGACCACATCATAAGTTGGTTTCGGCCTCTGTCTGTCTGAATCAAAATAGGGATGCAGTGTGAAATATTGGGAGCAACAAACTTGGAACGGATTCTAGATTAGTGGTGCTGGAAAAGCACAGCAGTTCAGGCAGCATCCGAGTGGCAGTAAAATCGATGTTTCGGGCAAAAGCCTTTCATCAGAAATACAGGCACAGTGCCTGAAGGGTGGATAGATAAATGACAGGAGGGCGGGGTGTGGAAAAAGTAGCATAGAGTACAATAGGTGAGTGGGGGAGGGGATGAAGGTGACAGGTCAAGGAGGAGGAGTGGATAGGTGGAAAAGAAGATAGACAAGTAGGACAAGTGCTGAGCAGGAAGTTTGGAAATAGGGCGAGGTGGGGGAAGGGGAAATGAGTATTTCTTTTCCACCTAACCACTCCATCCTCCTCCCCGACCTATCACCTTCATCCCTACCCCCATTCACCTATTGTACTCTATGTTACTTTCTTCCCACCCCGCCCTCCTCTCATTTATCTCTACACCCTTCAGGCATTCTGCCTGTATTCCTGATGAAGGGCTTTTGCCCAAAACGTTGATTTTACTGTTCCTCGGATGCTACCTGAACTGCTGTGCTTTTCCAGCATCACTAATCCAGAATCTTGTTTCCAGCATCTGCAGTCATCTTTTTTACCTAAACTTGGAGCGGTGAGTTATAAAGGTGATTCAAATCCTTAAAAAGGGGTAACACAATATGCCAGACTTTTAAAAGGAGCCGGGGAAAATCCCCTGCGTTATAGTTATCTTCATTATCCAATCCTCCCTGGATGCAGTGATGATGCCAGAGGCCTGGGGAATGGCTAACCCTGCAGCTTTGTTTAATGTGGAGCAAGGGACTGACTGAATAGGTCGAGGCTGGAATTCTGAGACAGTGGATAAACGGTCACTAAGGAAGTCCCAAGGACTCCAGGACAATCGATCTGGCGTTGTTCAAGGAAGATCGTGTGTAATTAATCTGACTGTGTCGGTTTGAGGCAGTAACTTGTAACTGCATGTGACTGACTTGGATTTGATGAGAGATCCCATGGCAGGCTGTTTAAAAACAGAAACTATAGGATCCGGGTGAATGGAGCAAACAACTCAGAAGTGCAAGGCAAGGCATTTGGGGACATCCACAATAGAGAGGAATTTACAATAAATGAGAGCATAGTCAGTGTGGGCAGATAAATGAAGGTAGCTGGAAACGCCAATAATCTCGATAATGGAGCAAATGGCACCATTTCCTCTATCAGCCAAAGTGCAGAAAGTCAGAGCAGGAAGCTTATGCAGGAACTGTATAAATAATGAGCTCAGTCACAGCTTGGGGATTGTGTGCAGTTCTGGTCACCCCATCACATGGAAAGCTGGAATTCGACTGGAGAGGGGAGAGAGGAGATTCTTCACCCTGTGACAGTGGAAGTGCAGTTATGAGGAAAGATTGGAACGGCGGATGCTGAGAGGAGATTTGATTGGAGTGCATATATTGTCAGGAGCCTGGGTAGAGAGGGAGCGAACACCTTGTTCCTGTTGGAGAGCTCAGTTACCGGTGGTGAATATTTAACATAATTGGTTGAAATATTAGAGAAGTGGTGAGGAAAGTTGTTATTTCACCCAGAGTATGGTCGGGATCTGGGAGGCACACATGGAAGCGGAGTAGAGGCAGAAACTCTCAAACCATTTTAAAAAGGTGCCGGGATCTGCAGCTGAAAGCCTATAGTCTCCGGGGAGACAGAACGAGGGCTTTACGAAACATTACATCTTGACCAGTGCAGACAGTGGACAGAGTCATCCCCTCTATACTGCTGTTTTCTGAAGTTTTCAAAAGGTTACCAATATCTGACGGGATCAATATCTCATAGGACACAGGCATCAGGGGTGAGGGCAGAGAGGAGCAGTATGTAAAATGATTAGCATCACAATAATACTGATCCCATCCTTTACACACAATGCTACTTCACTGTGTTGGTATATTAATCCTTCCTGTAGAAATGGGAAAAACCTTTAATCATCCAGTTCCCAATCATGGTCACACTGCAGCCCCATCTCGATAATCCCAGCTACATCTGATTTGGTTCACACAATTTAAAGCTAACCTTTCACTGGCCTCGTTGAAAAGTTCCCAGCTTCATTCTTGCCCTATTGAAGGCTGCTGTCAGTCAACTAATGTTTCTCACTCTCAATTATTGCATAGCATTCTCTATCATCATCCTGAACGTTACAATAAAATGATCGCTGCCCCCCAAAACGTTCCCCGACTGACAATAGATCCACTTTCCCCATCTCTTCCCCAAGGACCAGGTCTAACAGTACATGCTCTCTTGGGCTGGACACATACTCCTGCAGTGATCTCTCCTCCATGTAATCCTGGGATACTGGCCCCTCAGGACGCTGCACCACCAGTAACCCAGTCAATATCTGAATAAATTAAGTTTCTCATTATAACTAATCTGTAATACTGTCATCGCTCTCAAATGACTCTGCATATTTATTCTCTCCATCCTTTCCAATGGTTGCTGGCCGACAGACTGTACCTCACAGTGTAATTGTATACTTTTTGTTCTGTAGCTCCAGCCAAATTCATTCTGTCCTTGGACGGATCCTCTTTCTCTTGGACTCCTTAACTAACGCTAATCTAAACCAATACTTCTACCTTCATCCTTTCCCTCCCCTTCTATCATTTTGGAATATTTTATACCCAGCAATATTTAACATCCCGTCCTCCCATTCCCTGAGCCAGCTCTCAGTGATCAGTACATCAGATTTCCACACACCAATCTGCGTCTGTAACTCCGCACACTCCCAGTATTCCGGTCCATGCAGAGGACCTCAGCTTAAGGCTTTCTTTCTCACTCCATCTTCCACTGTTAATCGTGTTGTTGTAAATTAGTACCAACTGTATCTCCCATTATTTTGAGAATCCTGGTAGTCTCCTCTACTATTTCTTTTTGGATCCTAAGCACACACCAAGTTATTTTCAATCCCTCCCAAAAAAACCCCGTAAGAAATTCAGTCCCAGCTCTGTCACGTTAGCCCATCCAGCTTGTACTGTTGCTGTCTTCCCCAGAACCAGTTTCAATGTCCCAGGAATCTGAAGCCCTTCCTGCTGCACCATCGTTCCAGTCACACTCTCATCTACCTCAAACTCTAAATCTTGTTCTCACTTGGACACGGCACTGGGAGTTTTCCAGGGATTGCTACATTTGTGGACCGGCTTGCTAACCATCCACCTAGCTCCCTAAATTCTGACTCCAAGACCACTTCACCCTTCCTACCCAGGTCATTCCTACCAACATGGGCATGATCTTTTACTGCTCACTGTCCCCCAGATGAATGTCCTGCTGACACAGTGACATTCGTAACCCCACTATCCTGGAATTACAGACACGCTGACACCTTCTTCACTTCCCTGTCTCCCCTGTGACCATCGCCCCTCCTTCCTTCTCCCTCCCCTCCTGTGCAGTCAGGCTGCTTGTGGGGCCACAGACATGGCTCTGTCTGCCCTCCCCTGAGCAACCAGCACCTTCATCAGCTTCCAAACTGGGAAACCGAATTGGGAGGGAGACACCAGGATATGCTTGTATTCCCTGACTGTTTCTCTCCGATTGCCTAGTCCCCCAGACTCTTCCTTCTTCCAGGCTGTCATGTCTGTAGGGTGATCTGCTCTGTGTGTGTGTGCTTTCCACTTAATCTCAGCATCACAGATGTCCCATAGTGTCTCTAGTCACTGTCTGAGCTCCATGACCCAGTGTCCATCTCGGACACAAGCAGGGGCTATGACTTCCCAATTAACAGAACACATTTTCCATCTGACAAACATTGCCTAAAATGCATTTTGTCTCGAGTTACTTAATTAATTACTTAGAATGAAGTTAACATCCAGGAAATAACAATATGCTTAAATCCCTTATTCAACTGTGGTTTACTGAGGGTAATTTATTATATTGGCTCACAATTTTACTTCTCCCTCTTATTTCTGTGTTCAACCCTTATTTCAGAAGTTGAAAAAAAAT
>NC_057717.1:54113404-54127159 GCF_004010195.1 Chiloscyllium plagiosum
GTGTAATCCTCCAGCTCCCACTCCACTCTGCTCCTTCACAGGGTCACCGTCTCTGTGATATCCAGGTATGACTAGGCCTCGATCCTCAGTGCTGATTTATATCCTCCCACTTTGGTGCTTCTGTAACTCCCAGGTGTGAGTGAACCTCATGTTCCTGATTCAAGTAACTCCCTCACATGGTCACTCCCTCTGTGACTCGCTGCTGATTTCGCGCCTCCTGCTCTGCTGCTTCTCCAACTCCAAGTCCCAGTCGGCCTCGATCCTCGCTGCTGATTAATATTCTCCTGCTCTGTGCTGCTCTCTCTCAGGTTCTCTCCCTTTGTGACTTCCAGCTAATGGTAGGCCTCAAGGCTCAGCTGAGCTGTATAACATCCCATTGCACACTGGTCCCTCACAGGATCGCCGTTGTGCCTGGAAGACAGTGGAAAAGAGAAGGATTAGACAGAGCAGAGGATGTTACAGTGATTGAGCGAGCTGTCGGGGATGGAACAGGTTATCTGGAGAGGTAGGCAGACCTGCAGAGTCTAAAGCAGGTTGCTGGAAGATACAGGGAAGGTTGTGGGCACTGAGGGAAGCAACAGAAGTAGAGAGATGGCTGCTTGTTGGTGTTGGAGCCTTGTAGAGTCCAAAGGGATTTTTGTGAGCTGCTTATTGAGATGTGAAGACTTCAACAAACTCAAATTGACAGCCAGGGAGTGTTGTGTGGCACTGGAGACTGTTGGATGTTACAGAGTTAGGAGACTCGCAGTAACTGGGGGGGGGGGGGGGGGGTGGGGGTGGGGGTTACAAATGTTTGAAACACTTGTGGTGTTCAAAGACCCTCAGAACATAAGGAGGTACAAGAGAATGGGAGCATTCTAAATTGTGAGATTGCAGGGGCTGGAAGAGCTAAGATGGATGAGGAGGATGAAAAGTACCAGTGCAGCACAACCAGCTGCTGTACTTCACAGAGATTTAAGGAAGGGAACCTGTGCTGTCATTGAATACAGTTATATGGCAAGTTACAGATACTGAGGAGTTACAAATTTAGAAAGGAAGAGGTTATAGGTGATCAGAAGTTTAAACAAAATAAAGAAATGTAAGAGATCACTAGCACAGACGGCAATGGAGGTGGGGAGACATTCTGATGAACAATAAGAGTTGTCGGCAGAAGAGGATGTCACATGCACAGGAAGAGCTGCATTGTCTGTATGCAGTTACAGATGTGAGGAGTATTGCAGCGCCTGCTGGAGGGGACACAGATAACAACAGTTCCAACAGCTGGTGCAGTGGTTCAGGAAGGCAGCTCACCACCACCTTCTCAGGGACAACTCCAAATTAACAATACATCCAGCAATGCTCATAATCATGAGTGAATAAATAAATAAAGTACCTACAAGCAGCACTGAGGTCACTGAGGAAGGCCCTTTCAGCAGCACTTCACAAACCCGGAACAACTATACCCTGGAAGGACAGGAGCTCCAGGTGCATGGCAACACCAGCATTTCCAAGGTGCCCTACAAACCACGCTCCATCCTCCGAGCACTGTGTCTGTCCCTACACCTAAACGATTGCAGTGGGTGAGGAAGGCAGGTCCCCACCACCTTCTCCAGGGAATTACAAATAGAAGGGTAATGATGGCCAAGCAAGTGATGGCCACATCACATCAATGAATTTGTACAAGGGAAACTAATGGACTGTCCATGGCCCCTTTGCTTCCTCCACACAACCCACATTCCCATCTCGTTCTGTGTCAGCAAAAAACATGGAAGCAATAGATTTTGTCCATTCATCAAATGCATCAAATCCCTTTGTGAATAATCCATTTATTCCCACTTAGTTTTCTGTTAAAGAATTCCCAATCCATGCCAGTACATTCCCTTCAATCCCACATTTGCCAATATTGCTTATCCACATCTTCAGTGGGACCTTGTTGAAAGGTTTCTGAAAACCCCGACAAACCATTCCTCTCTTTTATCTACTCTGCTTATTCACAGCCAGACAGGAAAACAAACCCAGCAAGGTTTGTGAAATGAAATTTCAGTTTCAGAACAACATGCTTGGCAAGGGTAGAGGATTGGCTGATTCGCAGAAGACAGAGTAGGTATTAAGGGGTCGTTTTCACGATGGGAACTGGTGACGAGGGGAACTCCGCAGGGGTCAGTGTTGGGACCACGCTGTACATGTTATACATTAAAAGTCTGGACAAAGGATGTGAGAGGGTACAAGAACTAGTTTTACAAGAAAGAGCCCACGATGAAATGTTTGTCATATTAGAAGCTGGTGAAGTCTCAGAGTCTGTACTTGATGAATTTTCAGAGGCGGCGGTGGCAGGATCTCATTCAAATTTACAGAATACTGAGGGGCCTGGATGGAGTGGACGGGGGTGGGGAGATGTTTTCACTGGTGGAGAGACCAGGGCTCAAGAGAACGGCTTCAGAGTGAAGGAACAACCCTTTAGAATGGAGATCTGGGGGAATTTATTCAGCCAGAGGGTGATGAATCTGTGGAACGGTTCCTGCCGTAGGGAGGGTTACAGATGAGGGTGGCATGTACTGGATAGGGTACAAGAGCTGGAGATGATTAGATGGATGGAGATACTAGAGGAGCTTACATTGACAGGGTGGGTGATAGTGACGGGAGAATGTTACACAGACAGTGAGTCTTGCAGGAACTGGATTGGGAGAGTCACAGGCATTGGATTGGGTTCTACAGATCGGGAGTAATGCAGGGACCTGTTGGATTACACAGATAGGGAGGATTGTGGGGTCTCCACATGTTGAGAGGTTTTCAGAAAGAGGTTACACCAATAAGGAGGGATGTTGGAGCTGTTGTAGTTTACAGAGTTTTGGATGTTTGGAGCTGTTTAATTTGTTAGAGGGATATTTTTAGGGTCATTAATATGGAATGCAGATGGAGAGTTTAGATTTTATTAGATTCCCTACAATATGGACATGGCACTTTGGCCCAACACATCCACACCAACTCTCCAAAGAGTAATCCACCCAGACCCACTTCCCTCTGAATGATGTACCTAACGCTCGGTCAGTTTAGAATGGCAATCTATCTGACCTGCACATCTTTGGACTGTGGGAGGAAACCCATGAAGACACAGAGACAATGAGCCAACTCCATACAGACAGTCACACGAGGCTGGAATTGAACCTGCGTCTCTGGCGCTATGAGACAGCAGTACTCACCACTGAACCACCCCAAACTGCAGAGCTACACAAAGAGAGAGTATTTGAGGGGCAGGGAGGAGCACACAGAGATGGGAAGTGTTGTTGCAGCTGGAACAGGGTCTGGAGGTGTTTACACAGATAAGGAGTCCGGACAGGATGGGAGATGGTTACAGAGGTCATGTGGTGTTATAGGCCAGGAGGCAGGAATGGGATCTGGCCTGCAGAAGGTTACAGTGATATCATGTTCTCTTGGGGCTTGGGGAAAGTACACAGGTGGGTAGTTTAGTTCAGGCTGTAGGATTTTACAGAGACAGGGTGGACTGTAGTTATTGTGGAAAACTACAGAAATAGAGATTATTGTACTGAGTGCAGGATGAGGTTACTGACATTGGGCATGTTACCGAGTTTGGAGCAAATTACACATAGGGAGAGTCGTCAGCATTGGAGTAGGTTTCAAATAAATAGCAGAATTATGGGAGGGGTGGAGGTTACAGAAATAGGAACTTTTCTGGGAATTACAAGCATTCAAAACACTGGCACAGATGCGTTGGACCGAAAGGTATGTCTCCTTGTAGTATGACTCTATCACACGACAAGAGACAGTGTGAGAGGGGGAATATAGAACAGAAAGACCCCATGTTTTAATACCACCTTCTTAAGGGAGGCCTGCTTTCCCCTCTGTTGTCCTGATCCTCACTAAGACAGCACAGGCCTGGATTGATAACTGTCAACTTCCTATATTGACATAGGAAGGATCAGTACAGCAGAGATAAAAGTAAACAAGAGAGTGTGGATTGAGTCTGGGCCCATCATGCTCTATATTCACCCTTCAACACTATATCTGTGTCATGTCTTCCGGACTAAACTTTGATCCCTTAAATTCGCTCTGCTCTGTTCACTGTGAGTGATCTTACCTGGCTGCAGGGTTTATTGAAGAATCCAGAGCTCCCTGCCCTCTGGCTGACCAATTGCGTTCAATGAGATGATGAATGAAACACCCAGCAATTGGGAGGTTTATTGAGTCAGGAACATCCTAAGTACCTACAGGAGGCAGAGAAATAGACAGAATGGAAAATTAGACTGATGCAGTGAGGGTTGCACAGGGAGAATGGCGCTGAGTACCACAGAGATCTGGAAAATCCCAGTATCCATCCCTGGTCTGTGCTGCTGCGTCTCCCTGGAGTGGAGAGTTCTGTTGGCTCAGGATCTGGAGTAACTACAAAAGCTGCAGTCACTGGCAGCAATTAGACTCTCACAGTGACAGATACCACATGGAGTGAAACTGAGTGATAGCATCAAATTGCAGGAAGGTATCAGGATCAAACCACGGTCAAGAAGAAGGGTTTTGATTCATGGTGCACTGGGATCAGTACTCAGGGATGAGGGAGCTATCAGTGGGACAGGCGATGGGTTAGTGTTACTCTCACTAGACTGTTCATCCAGAATATAATGCCAGTGGCAGGGATACCCATCTGAATGCTTAATATCCTTTCCGGAACGAAATCTACGATAGGCAGCTGGTCTGACCTACATATGACTCCAGACCCAGAGCAACGGGGTTGACTCTAAACTGCCTTCTCTAATAGTCTCACAAGGCACTAGGCTCAATAGCAGCTCGGGGGTGGGCATGAAATGCTGGCCAGCCAGAAACAGCAACATCCCATGGAGTGAATTAAAAACAACACTGTTGGGACCAGTGTCCTGGCAAATTATGTCGGTGGGTTTATGGACAGGGCTTTAATTGATAGAGAGGATGCAGGGACAGGGTTCAGGTGAAAGGAGCTTGCCAAATCCAAACAGAAAAGGTGACACATTGGAACAGCATGGAATGTGGCTGAAGAGAAGCAGGAGGGAACTGGATGGGACAGAGTTTAACTAAAACTATACATCAGTGAATTAAGCTGTGACAGGACATTCTAGGAAAAAGTCAATTACAATGTTCTTTCTTTGGAATGGACAAAGTATCTGCAATAAGGTAATAGACTTATGACACAGAGATAAATAAGATTTAGTCACCAGGAAGATGTGGTTAGAGGAGGAGCAAAAGGCAGAACATAAATATTCAATTGTACCCATCCTTGAGGGGTCTCGGAGTGCAGGATGGGTAACCCTGACAGTAATGGGTAACAAAGGCATTACAGAGAAAACATTTGGCATCAGATGATGCAGCTGAATCAGCCTGACTGCAGGTTCTGGGTAACACGTGTCAAAAACACAAGCAGGAGAACAGTTTTTAGGCTGCCTGACAGTATTTCATTGCTCAACCCTGTTACACTTTCCAATGAATTCCTGTGTAATGCAAAGGCACTGTGATCATTTTGGGAGACTTCAATCTTTGTCAAAAATGATATTCTCCAAACTCCTCTTCAAATGTTTGTGTCAGTGTTTCTTTGAAAAACACATTGTGTAAATGGCCAGGGACGTGACTATCTCAGATCGATCGTTGGGTGAAGAAGCTGAGTGAAGGAGTAATGTAACACTGAGAAATCCTCTGGGAAATTGTAGTGTAGTGGAATTCTGTGAGATGATGGATTTTTAAAGTGGCCATAAAGCACACCTTACACTCACACCCAAAGCCATTTACAAGTGTTTGAGAGGAGAATTGACCAAGGTAAACAGGGGAAACAGTGAAGTGTGTGGCTGGAAAAGGACAGTGCAAAAAGTTTAGTCATTGAGATGTACAGCACGGAAACAGACTATTCAGTCCATCTCGTTCACGCTGCCCACATACGCTAACATAATTTTGTCTCTTTTGCCAGCACTTGGCCCAAATCCCCCTCAACCCTTCCTGTTCGTGTACCCATCCAGATGCCTTTTAGATGCAGTAATTGTACCAGCCTCCACCACTTCCTCTAGCAGTTCATTGCATTCACTCATCACCCTCTGCCTGAAAAAGTTGCCCCTTAGGTTCCTTTTATATATTTCCCTTCTCACCCTAAACCTAGGCCGTCCGTTTCTGGACTCCACGACCTCAGGGAAAAGACCTTGTCTGTTAAACCTATCCATTCCTCTCATGATTGTATAAATCTCTATATGGTCACCCCTCAGCCTCAAGTAGCCCCAGCCCATTCAACCTCTCCCTTCAGCTCAAATCTTCCAATACTGGCAACATCCTTGCAAATCTTTTTCTGAAACCTTGCAATTTATGCATCATTGTTCCGATAGGGAGGAGACAAGAACTGCATGCAATATTCCAAAAGTGGCTTATACAATGTCCTGTACAGCCACAACCAGCCGAATCAACCTCTCCCTTTAGCTCAAATCTTCCAATCCTGGCAACATCCTTGCAAATCTTTTTCTGAAACCTTGCAATTTATACATCATTGTTCCGATAGGGAGGAGACAAGAACTGCATGCAATATTCCAAAAGTGGCTTATCCAATGTCCTGTACAGCCACAACATGACCTCCTAACTCCTCTACTCAGTGCTCTGATCAGTAAACGCAAGCAGAATAAACACCTTCTTCACTGTCCTATTTACCTGGGATTATTACTTTCAAGGAACTATGAACCTGGACTCCAAGGTCTCTTTGTTCAGAAACACTCCCTGGGACCTTACCACTCAGTGCACCAAGATCCTTCTGGATATCAATGTCCCTCAGTATCCTCACTTTCTTCTTGAATTTGACTTGACCTCAGACTTGTACAGATTAAACTTAATTTGCCATTTCTTTGCACATCTTTCCAACTGATCAGTAACCTCCTGCAACCTTGGATCTCCTTGCTCATTCACCCCAACTCCACCAATTTTCATATCATCTGCAATAATTACCTTTGTGACTTCCTTTCGTTTCAATTGTGTGAGAATGTGTAACCTGACGGCAGAAAATCCCAGCAAAGGCTCACCCATTTAAGATGGAGGTGAGGAGGAATGTCTTCACTCAGAGGGTAGGGAATCTGTGGGAATTCCTGACTGCAGGGGGCTGTCGAGGCTGGGTCATTAAGAATATTGACAGCAGAAATAGTCAGATGTTAATGGATCAGGGAAACAAGGGTTTTGTGGAAAAGGCAGGAATGTAGAGTTGGAGAGTATCAGGTCAGTCATGATCTGATTGAAGGGCAGAGCATCCTCAATGGGCCAAATGGCCTCATTCTGCTCCGACATCTGATGGTCCTAACTCAAACTCAATATCTGCATTATAACACTATGGGTCATTCCTCACAAAACTCCTCTAAAATGGGACTACTGGATATTTATTATTACACAACATTTGAACTCCAATGGACAATTTTGTTGCTGGCTCCTTGATATGATGTTATAGAAAACCATCTCGTATACAATCCAGGATTCCATCCATTACAGCCCTGATCCTCATTAGTTATCCAGTCGGGATGGAGACCACTGTCACACACAGTTACTGTACTGTCCTTGCTACAAGTACATTCAGTGTCCTGACTGTAACCATATTAACATTCCCATCACTGGTTGATTCCTTTAAAAGAATTCCAGCCAATGATTGCTGCAGCTGCTTGTTCATTCCCAGCTCCATCCAAATAGACTCCAAATTTTGATCTTCAGTTCCACGTGGCTATCTCATTAATGCATTAACCTCATCCTTTCTTTACAACTTGTTGGATTTTTGCCTATCCTGCCAAGATCCCAACAACCCTTGAATAGTCCCTTCCCAGCGATGGTCATTCTGCAGCTACATCTCCAGAATGTCAGTGAACAGATATGCTGGAACCGTCATTCCATCTGCCTTATGGCGAATGCAGGGTGTCATTCCTCAGTAGTGGGGGGTTGAATAGATGGATAGAAGTTACAGAGATAGGGAGGCTTACAGGCACTCGAGGATTTTCGAGCTAAATCTGGGCAATAATGTTCATGGGACAAAGGGGATTGCGGATTGGAGGAATTTACAGAGGTAGAGGGAGCTGGATTAGATTCTGGAGATAGGGATAGGGATGGATATAGGGAGAGGCAGGCAGACTGAGAGGCACAGACAGGGAGTGTTTCAGTAGGAGATTATCGTGTATATTGACAGAGATATGGAAGGTTGTCGTGACTGCAGATGTTTACAGATATAAGAAGGCTTCTAGGTTCTGGAGGCTGCATAGATAGGAAGGCAATGGAGAATGCCAGGTTACTGGGCTGGAGACAGTTACACAAATGGGGAGGGTTGCACAAAATGAAAGAGGTTCCTGTGGTCGGGAGGGTTGGTGGGGAGAGGGTGAAGTTTAAATAGATTAAGATCGAAGATTAGGAGAACAATAAGGAGGTTACGATTTTTTTCACAGGTAAGGAAGGGTTGTAAGAGCTGGAGAAGTTTACCCAGATAGGGATGGATGGAGAGGTTAGAGATAAGACACATTTACATGGAGCGTGACATTGGTAGGAGGAGCTTACAGGGATATACAGGGCTCGGCAATTACAGGGATGAAGGAATTTAGTATCTACTGGAGAAGTTTAGGGATTGGAGAACCTGACAGAGACAGACAGCATTGTGTGTACTAGAGGAGATTCCAAATAGAGGAAGGATTATCGGGACTGTAGTATATTACAGAGATCACTAATAGAGTATGTGCCAAGACTGATGCCTGGGACCTCCTGTGCAGTCTCAGGGAGTTCCAGTACAGCAGAGGTGTCAGCAGGGCCCTCATAAGATGGTGGGAATGAAGCCGAGAATGTTGCTGTGCCTTGCCCAGCTCTGTATCTATGTCCTGTGTTCCAGGTCTGAATAAAGAAGGCCACTAACTCCACCCTGTGCTGTTTACTATGATTGATCTTACCAGCTGCAGGATTTACTGAAGGCTCCAGATCTCCCTCTCCATCTCTCTCTGGCTGACCAAGCGTCTTCAATGTGGTGATGGATGAGACAGGAGTTAGAAACGTCCTGATTACCTGCATGAGACATAAATAGACAGAATGGGAAATTAGACTGATGCAGTGAGGATAACTCATGTAGAGTAGCACTGAGTCCAGCAGAGATAACAAAAATCCCAGTCTCCATCCCTGATCTGTACTGTTGCGGATCAGAGGATTATTTTGGCTCAAGATCCGGAGTAGCTGTAAGAGTGAGAGACGCTGACAGAAGCAGCAATTAGACCCACACAGTGAGGGATGCCAAATGGAGAGAGACTGAGTGATATCACCAGAGTGCTGGAAGATTCCAGGATCAAACCATAGTGTCAGAAGAAGTGGGTCTGATGCAGTGGGCACTGCTACCAGTACTCAGGGAGGAGTCAACTATTTTATTGTGATGGTACAGTGCTGGGATCAGTGTGTGTCCTGGTCAATCATATGACCAGGACAATGTAGACTGCTTTAAACTGACACAGACAAGGAGGGACAGGGCTCAGCTGAAAGGAAATTCCCAATTCCATAGAGAAATGTTCAAATATTGAAACATGGAGCTGTGGCTGAGGAAAAACAGGAAGAGACAGGAAGAGACTCACATACAGATAAGAAGATTCACACGGGAAGGTGTGTAATAAGATTCACACGGGACAAAGCGACACCTTCCATTTTCGGTTAGATTCACACATGTATTGGGACACAATTTTAACCCTTTCACCACACTGTAAGAGTGAGAGACGCTGACAGATGCAGCAATTAGACCCACACAGTGACGGATGCCAAATGGAGAGAGACTGAGTGATATCACCAGAGTGCTGGAAGATTCCAAGATCAAACCATAGTGTCAGAAGAAGTGGGTCTGATGCAGTGGGCACTGCTACCAGTACTCAGGGAGGAGTCAGCTATTTTATTGAGATGGTACAGTGCTGGGACCAGTGTCCTGGTCAATCATATGACCAGGACAATTGGAGTGGTTTAAACTGACACAGACAAGGAGGGATAGGGCTCAACTGAAAGGAAATTCCCAATTCCATAGAGAAATGTTCAAATATTGAAACATGGGGCTGAGGCTGAGGAAAAACAGGAAGAAACAGGAAGAGACTAAGTTTAACTAAAACTATACATCAGCAGATAGGTTTGTGACAGGAATTTGTGATTTAAAAGTAAATTACTATTTCGTAATTTGAATGCATGAAGCATTTTTAATAAGAGATATGCTGGTGTGACTGTGATTTCTATCTAATCACCATCAGGGAGACGTGGTGAACAAAAGGTGGGGCATTAATATTCACGGCTACACAACATTGTGGAAAGTCAGGCAGAGTGAGAAGGAGAATGGGGAAATCTCATTGTTAGGGATAACAATGGGATGAGATGTGGCATCAGATTATCAATCATTAGGAAACCAAATTCTGGGTAATAAGAGTCAGAACACAAAAGGTGAAGGGCAGTGTTAAGGCCCCTTTACAGCATTACATTGTGAGGCATGGCATTGGACAGGGAATTATTTGAATTTATAACAAAGACAGTAGGACAACTGAAAGGGGTTTCAACTTCCCTATTTCACCATCTCATTGGCGGTGGGTCACAAACCAGGCTGACTCTCTCCCACTCTCAGGGGAGTCTGTGGGTGGCTGTACAGACCGATGTGGCCTTCCACACTTGGGGCAGAAGGTGGCCGTGGGATGGGGATGGGTGGGACGTTGGTGTGACAGCGCGCCCCTTGTGCTGTTTTCTTCTGGATTCCCCTTTTTCCCCACATCAAGTGTCCAGCTGCTCGACGCTGTCCCAATGCTCCTCCCCCACTTTGGACAGTCTTGGCTCAGTAATTCCCAGGATTTACCAGACTTCATTAAGCGATGCGCAGAAGACAAAAAAACCTAACGATTCTGAAGAAGCCAATGCTTTAGAAATATGGAAGTATTTGTTAAAGGGATGGCTATCGGTCTACTAGCAGGAGGAGTGCAGTAGGAAGGGGAAACATTGTCAGGGTTTAACCAGATGATAGGAACAGGGAGAGGTGAAGGTGCTGGAGGTGGTGAGAGTGTTACAGAGAGGGACAAGGGCCTGAACGGTGTTACAAAGCCAGTATGGATTGCTGCGCTGGAGGGGATTGCAGTGGGAGGGAGGGACATGTATTTTTTATGTATTCATTCATTCGATAAGGATGTTACTGATTGAGTCAGCATTCTTTGCCCCACAGCTAATTTCCCAGAGGGCAGCTCAGATTCAGCCATATTGCTACGGGTCTGAGTCACAAGTGAGCCATGGTGTCAGATGTCAGGCAACAATGTCAGATGTCCTTCCCTAAAGGACAGACGTGAACCAGTTAAGTTTTTCCAGGTAATCAATATTATTTTTATGGTGGCCTCACTAATGTCCTGTACAGATATAACATGACATGGTATCCCAACTCCTAATCTCATGCACTGACCAATGAAGGTAAGCATCACAAACATCTGCTTCACCAACCTGTCTACCTGTGACACCACTTTCAAAGAACCTTTTACCTGCATCCCTGGGTCTCTGACTGTACAAGTCCAGCTCTGGTGCAACATTGTGTATTTCTCCACTTACTATTCCTAAACCCACTGGCCCACTCTCAGATAATCCTCTTCACTGTCCACTTTACCACCACTTCCAGTCTCACTCACAAACTTGCTAACCATGTATTATCATCCAAACTGTTCATATAAAAGATGCACAACAGTGACCCAGCACCGAACCCCATGACACACCGTTGGTCACAGGTCTTCAGTTTGAGCAGCAACTCTCTATGAGCATGCTCTGTCTCTTACCGTCAATCAATTTTGTTTCCAGTTGGTGAATGATCCCTGGTTATGTGTGATCTAAACTTATTAACCAGTCTGCCATGCAGAACCTTGTCAAAGGCCTTGCTAAAGTTAACGTGGACATCGTCCACTGCTCTGCCTTGATCTATCACTTTTCTACCTCCACAAGCACTCAATCCAGTTTCTGAGACATGGTTTCCCGTACACAAGGTCATGCTGACCATCGCTGATCTATCCTTGCCTTTCCAAATGCATGATGATCCTTTCTCTCAGAATCTCCTCCAACAACTTACCCCCCGCTTCCATCAGTTTCACTGGTCTGTAGTGGCTGTTGATGATACAAATATTTCTGTGAGGTGTCCTGTAAATTCCTCCCGAGCTTCTCACGGAGCGCTGGGATACATCTGATCATGTCCCAAGGTTTTATCAACCTTTTTTCATTTTAAACCATCCTGCTATCCAATGTGAACTCTGTTCAATACATCACTATTTATTTTCCCAAGTTCCCGAGCTTCCATGTCTTTCTCCAAAGCAAATCAAAATGCAAAATATTTGTTCAGTATCTCCCCTATCAGCAGTGATTCCACACAGACAGCCTCATTGACCTTTCAGGGTCCCTATTCTCTCCCAAGCTAATATTTAGCCTCTGTTGAAAATTATCAAAATTTCAAATATACTTCGACCGCTACTAGCCTCCACCACCCTTACCTATTCTGCCTATTATGGTCACACCAAAATATAGAATCCAACAGATTTTTTTTAAATTCCCCTTTTATATAACTACGCATCGCTCATTGCACAGACTGGGAGTGTTGTACGCAGTGGAAGAGATCACACTGATAGGGATGGTTTTAAAGACGAAGCAATGTTGAGTAATAATGGAGGTTGCAATGGTGACAGCAGGTTTCAGCAAGTTGTAGGATATAGACCTGAAGGAGGTTACACAGACAGCATGGCTTTAGGGTCTGATGGGGGCTACACAGTAAAGAGGCTGTAGTAACTAGAGGCATTTACACAGACAGGGACAGTAATAGTGATAAGCAGAATTCACAAAAACGGGGAGGATTGTAGGGTCTGCAGGGCACTACAGACATGAGACGAGTTGTATCAACTTGATGATGAACACAGGCAGGGAGGGTTGAGAGGTTTGGAGCAGTTCACCATGATCGGCAGGGGCAAGGAGACTGGAGGTGTTATTGAATTGCAGAAGTTTCAAATCACTGTAGGCAGTCAGAGATCATGATGGAGTGACAATGTCTGCTGGAGTTTCCTCAGATCTGGAGGATTGCAAGGACTTGATGATGTTGTAAATGGAAGTAGGGTTGTCAGGACTGAAGCTGGGAACAGAGATAGAGGGGTCAGCAGGGGATTAAAAATATGGTGGGTAGTGGTCTCTGGTGGAAGTTCCACATAGAGGGATGTTTTGTGGAACTGCAGGACAATGCAGAGATGTGGAGAGGTGGATGGGTTTCACTGAGCAAAGAAGATTGGGAAGGGTGGAGCACTTTACCGGGATAAGGAGGTTGTTAGGTTGGGGAGGTTTACACAGACAGGGGTTGTTTAGGGACCGGAGCAGATGACATAGGTAAAGACGGTTGTACGGTGGGCAGAACATACAGACTTATGGAGGATAGTCGTGACAGTAGATGTTTATTGATACAGGAAGGTTTAGGTTGTGAAGGTTATTTAGACATGGAGGATGTGGAATCAGACAGATTTTCCAGGGGATAATAAGGGCAATTTTGGTTGGAGACAGTTTCACAGATAAGGGAACATTACTAATCTCTTACAGTTGGTCAAAGTTGGAAGTGTTGTTAGGGGACGGTGATTTTTACGTAGATAGGGGTGTAAGAGCTGGAGAAGGTTATAGAGATGGGTGGATAGATAGAGAGACTGGAGGAGCTTGTATTGACAGGGTGTGTGCTGGCGACGGTTGGATGTCACACAGATAGGGAATCTTACAGGAGCTGGATTGGGAGAGTCACAGGCATTGGAGCGGGTTCTA
>NC_057717.1:54127659-54130136 GCF_004010195.1 Chiloscyllium plagiosum
AGCTGCCCTCTGGGAAATTAGCTGTGAGGCAAAGAATGCTGACTCAATCAGTGACATCCTTATCGAATGAATACATAAAAAATACATGTCCCTCCCTACCACTGCAATCCCCTCCAGCGCAGCAATCCGTACTGGCTTTGTAACACCGTTCAGGCCCTTGCCCCTCTCTGTAACACTCTCACCACCTCCAGCACCTTCACCTCTCCCTGTTCCTATCATCTGATTAAACCCTGACAATGTTTCCCCTTCCTACTGCACTCCTCGTGCTAGTAGACCCATAGCGATCCCTTTAACAAATACTTCCATATTTCTAAAGCATTGGCTTCTTCAGAATTGTTGGGTTTTTTTTGTCTTCTGCGCATTGCTTAATGAAGTCTGGTATAAATCCTGGGAATTCCTGAGCTAAGACTGTCCAAAGTGGGGGAGAAGCATTGGGACGGCGTCGAGCAGCTGGACACTTGATGTGGGGAAAAAGGGGAATCCAGGAGAAAACAGCACAAGGAGCGTGCAGTCACACCAACGTCCCACCCATCCCCATCCCACCCACCTTCTGCCCCAAGTGTGGAAGGCCACATCGGTCTGTACAGCCAACCACAAACTCCCCTGAGAGTGGGAGAGAGTCAGCCTCGTTTGTGACCCACCGCCAATGAGATGGTGAGATAGGGAAGTTGAATCCCCTTTCAGTTGTCCGACTGTCTTTGTTATAAATTCCAATAGTTCCCTGTCCAATGCCATGCCTCACAATGTAATGCTGTAATGGGGCCTTAACATTGCCCTTCACCTTCTGTGTTCTGACTCTTATTACCCAGAATTTGGTTTCCTAATGATTGATAATCTGAGGCCACATATAATCCCATTGTTATCCCTAACGATGAGAGTTCCCAATTCTCCTTCCCACTCTGCCTGACTTTCCACAATGTTGTGTAGCCATGAATATTAATGCCCCACCTTTTGTTCACCCCTGTGACCACGTCTCCCTGATGGTGATTAGATAGAAATCACAGTCACACCAGCATATCCCTTATTACAAATGCTTCGTGCATTCAAATTACGAAATAGTAATTTACTTTTGAAATCACAAATTCCTGTCACAAACCTATCTGCTGATGTATAGTTTTAGTTAAACTTAGTCTCTTCCTGTTTCTTCCTGTTTTTCCTCGGCCACAGCCCCATGTTTCAATATTTGAACATTTCTCTATGGAATTGGGAATTTCCTTTCAGCTGAGCCCTGTCCCTCCTTGTCTGTGTCAGTTTAAAGCACTCTACATTGTCCTGGTCATATGATTGACCAGGACACAGACTGGTCCCAGCACTGAACCATCTCAGTAAAATAGCTGACTCCTCCCTGAGTACTGGTAGCAGTGCCCACTGCATCAGACCCACTTCTTCTGACACTATGGTTTGATCCTGAAATCTCTGGTGATATCACTCAGTCTCTCTCCATTTAGTACCCCTCACTGTGTAGGTCTAATTCCTGCTTCTGTCAGCGTCTCTCACTCCTACAGCTACTCCAGATCCTGAGCCAAATGAATCCTCGATCCGCAACAGTACAGACCAGGGATGGAGACTGGGATTTTTGTGATCTCTGCTGGACTCAGTGCTACTCTACATGAGTTATCCTCACTGCATCGGTCTAATTTCCCATTCTGTCTATTTATGTCTCATGCAGGTAATCAGGATGTTTCTAACTCCTGTCTCATCCATCACCTCATTGAAGACGCTTGGTTAGCCAGAGAGAGATGGAGAGGGAGATCTGGGGCCTTCAGTAAATCCTGCAGCCGGTAAGATCAATCATAGTAAACAGCACAGGGAGGAGTTAGTGGCCTTCTTTATTCAGGCCTGGAACACAGGACATAGCTATAATGCTGGGCAAGGAACAGCAACATTCTAGGCTTCATTCCGACCATCTTGTGAGGGCTCTGCTGTCACGTCTGCTGTACTGGAACTCCCTGAGACTGCACAGGAGGTCCCAGGCATCACTCTTGGCACATACTCTATTAGTGATCTCTGTAATATACTACAGTCCCGATAATCCTTCCTCTATTTGGAATCTCCTCTAGTCCACACAATGCTGTCTGTCTCTGTCAGGTTCTCCAATCCCTGACACCCTAATCCCTAAACCTCTCCAGTAGATACTAAATTCCTTCATCCCTGTAATTGCCGAGCCCTGTCTACCCCTGTAAGCTCCTCCTACCAATGCCACCCTCCATGTAAATGTGTTTTATCTCTAACCTCTCCATCCATCCCTATCTGGGTAAACTTCTCCAGCTCTTACAACCCTTCCTTACCTGTGAAAAAAATCGTAACCTCCTTTTTGTTCTATTAATCTTCGATCTTAATCTATTTAAACTTCACCCTCTCCCCACCAACCCTCCTGACCACAGGAACCTCTTTCATTTTGTGCAACCCTCCCCATTTGTGTAACTGTCTCCAGCCCAGTAACCTGGCATTCTCCATTGCCTTCCTATCTGTGCAGC
>NC_057717.1:54131723-54134677 GCF_004010195.1 Chiloscyllium plagiosum
TCTGGTTACACATTCTCACACAATTGAAACGAAAGGAAGTCACAAAGATAATTATTGCAGATGATTTGAAAATTGGTGGAGTTGGGGTGAATGAGCAAGGAGATCCAAGGTTGCAGGAGGTTACTGATCAGTTGGAAAGATGTGCAGAGAAATGGCAAATTAAGTGTAATCTGTACAAGTGTGAGGTCATGTCAAATTCAAGAAGAAAGTGAGGGTACTGAGGGACATTGATATACAGAAGGATCTTGGTGCACTGAGTGGTAAGGTCCTAGGGAGTGTTACTGAACAAAGAGACCTTGGAGTCCAGGTTCATAGTTCCTTGAAAGTATAATCCCAGGTAAATAGGATAGTGAAGAAGGTGTTTATTCTGCTTGCGTTTACTGATCAGAGCACTGAGTAGAGGAGTTAGGAGGTCATGTTGTGGCTGTACAGGACATTGGATAAGCCATTTTTGGAATATTGCATGCAGTTCTTCCTCCCTATCGGAACAATGTTGTATAAATTGCAAGGTTTCAGAAAAGATTTACAAGGATGTTGCCAGGATTGGAAGATTTGAGCTAAAGGGAGAGGTTGAATGGGCTGGGGCGACTTGAGGCTGAGGGGTGACCATATAGAGATTTATACAATGATGAGAGGAATGGATAGATTGAACAGACAAGGTATTTTCCCTGAGGTAGTGGAGTCCAGAACCGGACGGCCTAGGTTCAGGGTGAGAAGGGAAATATATAATGGGAACCTAAGGGGCAACGTTTTCAGGCAGAGGGTGATGCGTGAATGCAATGAACTGCTAGAGGAAGTGGTGGAGGCTGGTACAACTACTGCATCTAAAAGGCATCTGGATGGGTATACGAACAGGAAGGGTTGAGGGGGATTTGGGCCAAGTGCTGGCAAATGAGACAAAATTACGTTAGCGTATGTGGGCAGCGTGAACGAGATGGACTGAAGAGTCTGTTTCCGTGCTGTACATCTCTATGACTAAA
The DNA here is from genome assembly GCF_004010195.1 of Chiloscyllium plagiosum. NCBI lineage: Eukaryota > Metazoa > Chordata > Chondrichthyes > Orectolobiformes > Hemiscylliidae > Chiloscyllium > Chiloscyllium plagiosum. Next base: position 54,132,704 of record NC_057717.1, read on the forward strand.
TGTTTTGCACAATCCTTTTCCAGCCACACACTTCACTGTTTCCCCTGTTTACCATGGTCAATTCTCCTCTCAAACACATGTAAATGGCTTTGGTTGTGATTGTAGGGTGTGCTTTATGGTCACTTTAAAAATCCATCATCTCACATAATTCCACTACACTACAATTTCCCAGAGAATTTCTCAGTGTGACATTACTCCTTCACTCAGCTTCTTCACCCAACGGTCGACCTGAGATAGTCATGTCCCTGGCCATTTACACAATGTGTTATTCAAAGAAACACTGACACAAACATTTGAAGAGGAGTTTAGAGAATATCATTTTTGACAAAAATTGAAGTCTCCCAAAATGATCACATTGCCTTTGCATTGCACATGTCCCTGGCCATTTACACAATGTGTTATTCAAAGAAACACTGACACAAACATTTGAAGAGGAGTTTAGAGAATATCATTTTTGACAAAAAATTGAAGTCTCCCAAAATGATCACATTGCCTTTGCATTGCACAGGAATTCATTGGAAAGTGTAACAGGGCTGAGCAATGAAATGCTGTCAGGCAGCCTAAAACTGTTCTCCTGCTTGTGTTTGTGACACGTGTTACTCATAATCTGCATTCAGGCTGATTCAGCAGCATCATCTGATGCCAAATGCTTTCTCTGTAATGTCTTTGTTACCCATTACTGTCAGGGTTACCCATCCTGCACTCCCGGAGACCCCTCAAGGATGGGTACAATTGAATATTTATGTTCTGCCTTTTGCTTCTCCCCTAACCACATCTTCCTGGCGACTAAATCTTATTTATCTCTGTGTCACAAGTCTATTACCTTATTGCAGATACTTTGTCCATTCCAAAGAAAGAACATTGTAATTGACTTTTTCCTATAATGTCCTGTCACAGCCTAATTCGCTGATGTATAGTTTTAGTTAAACTCTGTCCCATCCAGTTCCCTCCTGCTTGTCTTCAGCCACATTCCCATGCTGTTCCAATGTATCACCTTTTCTGTTTGGATTTGGCAAGCTCCTTTCACCTGAACCCTGTCCCTGCATCCTCTCTATCAATTAAAGCCCTGTCCATAAACCCACCGACATAATTTGCCAGGACACTGGTCCCAACAGTGTTGTTTTTAATTCACTCGTGTGATGTTGCTGTCTCTGGCTGGCCAGCATTTCATGCCCACCCCCGAGCTGCCATTGAGCCGAGAGCCTTGTGAGACTATTAGAGAAGGCAGCTGCCTATCGCAGATTTCGTTCCTGAAAGGATATTGAGCATTTGGATGGGTATCCCTGCCACTGGCATTATATTCTGGATGAACGGTCGAGTGAGAGTAACATTAGACCATCGCCTGTCCCACTGATAGCTCCCTCATCCCTGAGTACTGATCCCAGTGCACCATGAATCAAACCCTTTCTTCCTGACCGTGGTTTGATCCTGATACCTTCCTGCACTCTGCTATCACTCAGTCTCACTCCATGTGTATCTGTCACTGTGAGAGTCTAATTGCTGCCAGTGACTGCAGCTTTTGTAGTTACTCCAGATCCTGAGCCAACAGAACTCTCCACTCCAGGGAGACGCAGCAGCACAGGCCAGGGATAGAGACTGGGATATTCCAAATCTCTGTGGTGCTCAGTGCCATTCTCCCTGTGCAACCGTCACTGCATCAGTCTAATTTCCCAATCTGTCTATTTCTCTGTCTCCTGCAGGTACTCAGGATGTTCCTGACTCAATAAACCTCCCAATTGCTGGGTGTTTCATTCATCATCTCATTGAACGCAATTGGTCAGCCTGAGGGCAGGGAGATCTGGTTTCTTCAATAAATCCTGCAGTGAGGTAAGATCACTCACAGTGAACAGAGCAGAGCGAATTTAAGGGATCAAAGTTTAGTCCGGAAGACATGACACAGATATAGTGTTGAAGGGTGAATACAGAGCATGATGGGCCCAGACTCAATCCACACTCTCTTGTTCACTTTCATCA
>NC_057717.1:54134890-54141746 GCF_004010195.1 Chiloscyllium plagiosum
CCACTGGCATTATATTCTGGATGAACGGTCGAGTGAGAGTAACATTAGACCATCGCCTGTCCCACAGATAGCTCCCTCATCCCTGAGTACTGATCCCAGTTGCACCATGAATCAAACCCTTTCTTCTTGACCGTGGTTTGATCCTGATACCTTCCTGCACTCTGCTATCACTCAGTCTCACTCCATGTGGAATCTGTCACTGTGAGAGTCTAATTGCTGCCAGTGACTGCAGCTTTTATAGTTACTCCAGATCCTGAGCCAACAGAACTCTCCACTCCAGGGAGACGCAGCAGCACAGACCAGGGATAGAGACTGGGATATTCCAGATCTCTGTGGCGCTCAGTGCCATTCTCCCTGTGCAACCCTCACTGCATCAGTCTAATTTCCCATTCTGTCTATTTCTCTGTCTCCTGCAGGTACTCAGGATGTTCCTGACTTAATAAACCTCCCAATTGCTGGGTATTTCATTCATCATCTCATTGAACGCAATTGGTCAGCCTGAGGGCAGGGAGATCTGGTTTCTTCAATAAATCCTGCAGTGAGGTAAGATCACTCACAGTGAACAGAACAGAGCGAATTTAAGGGATCAAAGTTTAGTCCGGAAGACATGACACAGATATAGTGTTGAAGGGTGAATACAGAGCATGACGGGCCCAGACTCAATCCACACTCTCTTGTTTACTTTTATCTCTGCTGTACTGAGCCTTCCTATGTCAATATAGGAAGTTGACAGTTATCAATCCAGGCCTGTGCTGTCTTAGTGAGGATCAGGACAACAGAGGGGAAAGCAGGCCTCCCTTAAGAAGTTGGTATTAAAACCTGGGGTCTTTCTGTTCTATATTCCCCCTCTCGCACTGTCTTTTGTCGTGTGATAGAGTCATACTGCAAGGAGACATACCTTTCGGTCCAACGCATCTGTGCCAGTGTCTTGAATGCTTGTAATTCCCAGAAAAGTTCCTATTTCTGTAACCCCCATCCCTCCCATAATTCTGCTGTTTATTTGAAACCTACTCCAATGCTGACGATGCTCCCTATGTGTAATTTGCTCCAAACTCGGTAACGTGCCCAATCTCAGTGACCTCATCCTGCAGTCAGTACAATAATCTCTATTTCTGTAGTTTTCCACAATAACTACAGTCCACCCTGTCTCTGTAAAATCCTCCAGCCTGGACCAAAATACCCACCTGGGTACTTTCTCCAAGCCCCAAGAGAACATGATATCACTGTAACCTTCTGCAGGCCAGATCCCATTCCTGCCTCCTGGCCTTTAGCACCACATGACCTCTGTAACCATCTCCCATCCCAACCGGACTCCTTATCTGTGTAAACGCCTCCAGACCCTTTTCCAGCTACAACAACACTTCACATCTCTGTGTGGTCCTCCCGGCCCCTCAAATGATCTCTCTCTGTGTGTAGCTCTGCAGTTTGGGGTGGTTCAGTGGTGAGCACTGCTGCCTCACAGCGCCAGAGACGCAGGTACAATTCCAGCCTCGAGTGACTGACTGTATGGAGTTGGCACATTGTCTCCATGTCTTCATGGGTTTCCTCCCACAGTACAAAGATGTACAGGTCAGATAAATTGGCCATTCTAAACTGACCGAGCGTTAGGTGCATCATTCAGAGGGAAGTGGGTCAGGATGGATTACTCTTTGGAGAGTTGGTATGGACGAGTTGGGCAGAAGTGCCATTTCCATATTGTAGGGAATCTAATAAAATCTAAACTCTCCCTCTGCGTTCCATATTAATGACCCTAAAAATATCCCTCTAACAATTAAACAGCTCCAAACATCCCAAACTCTGTAAACTACAACAGCTCCAACATCCCTCCTTATTAGCGTAACCTCTTCCTGAAAACCTCTCAACATGTGGAGACCCTACAATCCTCCCTATATGTGTAATCCAACAGGTCCCTGCATTACTCCCGATCTGTAGAACCCAATGCAATGCCTGTGACTCTCCCAATCCAGTCCCTGCAAGACTCACTATCTGTGTAACAGTCTCCCGCCACTATCACCCACCCTGTCAATGTAAGCTCCTCTAGTATCTCCATCCATTTAATCATCTCCATAACCTTCTCCAGCTCTTGTACCCTATCTAGTAAATGCCACCCTCATCTATAACCCTCCCTATGGTAGGAACCTTTCCACAGATTCATCACCCTCTGGCTGAATAAATTCCTCCAGATCTCCATTCTAAAGGGTTGTTCCTTCACTCTGAAGCCGTGCTCTTGAGCCCTGGTCTCTCCACCAGTGAAAACATCTCCCCACCCCCTCCACTCCATCCAGGCCCCTCAGTATTCTGTAAGTTGCATGAGGTCCTGCCACCGCCGCCTCTGAAACTTCATCAAGTACAGACTCAGAGACTTCACCTGCTTCTCATATGACAAACATTTCATCCTGGGCTTTTTCTTGTAAAACTAGTTCTTGTACCCACTCACATCTTTTGTCCAGACTGTTAATGTATAACATGTACAGCGTGGCCCCAACACTGACCTCTGCGGAGTTCCCCTTGTCATCAGTTCCCATTGTGAAAACGACCCCTTTATATCTACTCTGTCTTCTGCTAATCAGCCAATCCTCTAACCGTGCCAAGCATGTTGTTCTGAAACTGAAATTTTATTTCACAAACCCTGCTGGATTTGTTTACCTGTCTGGCTGTGAAGAAGCAGAGTAGATAAAAGGGAGGAATGGTTTGTCGGGGTTTTCAGAAACCATTCAACAAGGTCCCACTGAAGATGTGGATAAGCAAAATTGGCAAATGTGGGATTGGAGGGAATGTTTTGGCATGGATTGGGAATTCTTTATCAGAAAACTAAGTGGGAATAAATGGATTAGTGCTTGACCCCCCCAACTATTCACAAAGGGATTCGATGGATTTGATGGTTGATGGATGGACAAAATCTACTGCTTCCATGTTTGTTGCTGACACAGAACGAGATGGGAATGTGGGTTGTGTGGAGGAAGCAAAGGTGACATGAACAGTTTATGAGTTTCCCTTGTATAAATACATTGATGTGATGTGGCCATCACTTGCTCGGCCATCATTACCTTTCCATTTGTAATTCCCTGGAGAAGGTGGTGGGGAGCTGCCTTCCTCACCCACTGCAATCCTTTAGGTGTAGGGACAGACACAGTGCCAGGAGGATGGAGCGTGGCTTGGAGGGCACCTTGGAAATGCTGAAGTTACCGTGCACCTGGCCTGCCTGAGTGACCTCAGTGCTGCTTGTAGATACTTTATTTATTTATTCATTCGTGGTTATGAGCATTGCTGTATGTATTGTTGATTTGGAGTTGTCCCTGAGAAGGTGGTGGTGAGCTGCCTTCCTGAACCACTGCACCAATTGTTGGAACTGTTGTTATTTGTGTCCCCTCCAGCAGGCGCTACAACACTCCTCACATCTGTAAATGCATACAGACAATGCAGCTCTTCCTGTATATGTGACATCCTCCTCTGCCAACAACACTTATTGTTCATCAGAATGTCTCACTATCTCCATTCCCATCTGTGCTAGTGATCTCTCAAATTTCTTTATTCTTGTTTATACTTCTGATCACCTCTAACCTCTTCCTTTCTAAATTTGTAACCCCTCAGTATCTGTTACTCTCCATATAACTGTATTCAATGAGAGCACAGGTTCCCTTCTTTAAATCTCTGTGAATTACAGCAGCTGGTTGTGCTAAATTGGTACTTTTCATCCTCCTCATCCATCTTAGCTCTTCCAGCCCCTGAAATCCCACTATTTAGAATGCTCCCATTCTCTGTACCTCCTTATGTTCTGAGGGTCCTTGAACACCACGAGTGCTTCAAACATCTGTTAACACCCCCCCCCCCCCCCAGGTTATTGTGAGTCTTCTAACTCTGTAACATCCAACAGTTTCCAGTGCCACTCCCTGGTTGTCAGTTTGAATTTGTTGAAGTCTTCACATCTCAGTAAGCAGCTCACAAAAATCCCTTTAGACTCTACAAGGCTCCATCACCAACAAGCCGCCATCTCTCTACTTCTTTTGCTTCCCTCAGTGCCTACAACCCCCCATGTATCTTCCAGTAACCTGCTTTAGACACTGCAGGTCTGCGTACCTCTCCAGATAGCCTGTTCCATCCCCATCAGCTCCCTCAATCACTGTAACACCCTCTGCTCTGTCTACTTCTTCTCTTTTCCACTATCTTCCAGGCACAGCGGCGATCCTGTGAGGGACCAGTATGCAATGGGATGTTAGACATCTCAGCTGAGGCTTGAGGCCTACCATTACCTGGAAGTCACAAAGGGAGAGAACCTGTGAGAGAGAGCAGCACAGAGCGGGAGAATATTAATCAGCAGCGAGGATCGAGGCCGACTGGGACTTGGAGTTGAAGAAACAGCAGAGCAGGAGGCGCGAAATCAGCACCGAGTCACAGAGGGAGTGACCATGTGAGGGAGTAACTTGAAGCAGGAACATGAGGTTCACTTACGCCTGGGAGTTACAGAAGCACCAAAGTGAGAGGATCTGAATCAGCACTGAGGATCGAGGCCTAGTCATACCTGGAAATCACAGAGACGGTGATGCTGTGAGGGAGCAGAGTGGAGTGGGAGCTGGAGGATTACAAGTTCCTTGGAGTCACAGAGATAACTTTCTGCTGCTGGGACCTGCCTGCACTGAGTTTGAAACAAGTGCAAGAGCCACCACAGAAAATTCTGTAAGTTCATTGGCTGATAAATTCGCTGTTATTGCGACTGTCAGTTAATTGCTATAAGTTAGCAGTTTTTTTCCTACTTCTGAAATAAGGGTTGAATACAGAAATAAGAGGGAGAAATAAAATTGTGAGCCAATATAATAAATTACCCTCAGTAAGCCACAGTTGAATAAAGGATTTAAGCACATTGTTATTTCCTGGATGGAAACTTCATTCTAAGTAATTAATTAAGTAACTCGAGATAAAATACATTTTAGGACATGTTTGTCAGATGGAAAATGTGTTCTGTTTATTGGGAAGTCATAGCCCCTGCTTGTGTCCTAGATGGGCACTGGCTCATGGAGCTCAGACAGTGACTAGAGACTCTATGGGGCATCTGTGATGCTGAGAGTTAGGGGGATAGCACACACACACCGAGCAGATCACCATGCCGACATGACGGCCTGGAAGAAGAAAGGGTCTGGGGGACTAGGCAATCGGAGAGAAACAGTCAGGGAATACAAGAATATCCTGGTGTTTCCCTCCCAATTCAATTTCCCAGTTTGGAAGCTGATGAAGGTACAGGCTGATCAAGGGAGGGCAGTCATAGTCATGTCTGTGGCTCCACAAGCAGCCTGACTGTACAGGAGGGGAGGGAGAAGGAAGGAGGGGCGATAGTCAGAGGGGAGACAGGGAAGTGAAGAAGGTGTCAGCGTGTCCGTAATTCCAGGATAGTTGGGTTAAGAACGTCACTGTGTCTGCAGAACATTCATCTGGGGGACAGTGAGCAGTCAAAGATCATGCCCATGTTGGTAGGAATGACCTGGTTAGGAAGCGTGAAGTGGTCTGGGACTCAGAATTTAGGGAGCTAGGTGGATGGTTAGCAAGCCGGTCTGCAAATGTAGCAATCCCTGGAAAACTCCTAGTGCCGTGTCCAAGTGAGAACAGGACTCAGAGTTTTAGGTAGATGAGAGTGTGACTGGAACGATGGTGCAGCAGGAAGGGCTTCAGATTCCTGGGACATTGGGACTGATTCTGGGGAAGACAGCAACTGTACAAGCCGGATGGGCTAACGTGACAGAGTTGGGAATGAATTCCTTACGGTTTTTTTTTTGGGGAGGGATTGTAAATAACTTGGTGTGTGCTTAGGATCCAAAAAGAAATAGTAGAGGAGACTACCAGGATTCCCAAAATAATGGGAGACACAGTTGGAAATAATTTACAACAACACGATTAACAGTGGAAGACGGAGTGAGAAAGAAAGCGTTAATCTGAGGTACTCTGCATGGACCTGAATACTGGGAGTGTGCGGAGTGACAGAAGCAGTTTGGTGTGTGGAAATCTGATGTACTGATCACCGGGAGCTGGCTCAAGGAATGGCAGGACTGTGTGTTAAATATTGCTGGGAATAAAATATTCCAAAATGATAGAAGGGAGGGGAAAGGATTAAGCTGGAAGTATTGGTTTCGATTAGCGTTAGTTAAGGAGTCCAAGAGAAAGAGAATCCGTCCAAGAACAGAATGAATTTGGCTGGAGCTACAGAACAAAAAAATGTACAATTACACTGTGAGGTACAGCCTGTCAGCCAGCAACCAAAGAAATGATGGAGAGAATAAATATGCAGGGGCATTTGAGAGCGATGACAGTATTGCAGATTAGTTATAATGAGAAATTTAATTTATTCAGATATTGACTGGGTTACTGGTGGTGCAGCGTCCTGAGGGGCGAGTGTTCCTGGATTACATGGAGGAGAGATCACTGCAGGAGTATGTGTCCAGTCCAAGAGAGCATGTATTGTTGGACCTGGTCCTTGGGGAAGAAGTGGGGCAAGTGGATCCAGTGTCAGTAGGGGAATGTTTTGGGGGGCAGCAATCATTTTATTGTAAGGTTCAGGATGATGATAGAGAATGCTATGCAATAATTGAGAGTGAGAAACATTAGTTGACTGAGAGCAGCCTTCAATGGGGCAAGAATGAAGCTGGGAACTTTTCAACGAGGCCAGTGAAAGGTTAGCTTTAAATAGTGTGAACCAGATCAGATGTAGCTGGGATTATGGAGATGGGGTTGCAGTGTGACCATAACTGGGAACTGGATAATTAAAGGTTTTCCCCATTTCTACAGGAAGGATTAATAGACCAACACAGTGAAGTAGCATTGTGTATAAAGGATGGGATCAGTATTATTGTGATGCTAATCAATTCACATA
>NC_057717.1:54144585-54153290 GCF_004010195.1 Chiloscyllium plagiosum
CAGTGTCCTTGCAGCAGCATTGCAATGAGAGTTGTCAGTGCACCCTGAGCTGTCGCATTGAAGTGCAGAAGTGTACTGTCAGTGGGTCGGAGATGTGCTGGGATGGCATGGCGAAGCTGGCATATGTCAGATGTCAGCATTGGTCTGTGTGGAGTACATGCAGCTTCTGTTCATGCAGTTTCCCCCGAGACGTTGGTGTCCAGGATAGAAGTCTGCAGGAGCGAGCGGCGAGATGGAGTCACCAGGTACCAGGTCTGACTTTCATGTCAAATTCTCTATATTGAGTTTCCCCAGTGGGGGAGGATATGAAGCTGCAAGTTGATGGCGGTGGGGGGGTAGGATCCACAATAATGTGGCTGTTGATCATCAGTAATCATTCAGTGAGCATCTCGCCACTCCCGCTCTCAAATCTTGTCTTAAAGAACAGTCCAGTACAGGAACAGGCCTTCAGCACAGCAAGCCCGCACTGACACATGATGCCTTTCTAAAGTTAAAACAAAAGTTTTTGCTCCGACACCCTCTATGTCATTCTGTTCCTTACTTACTCATATTTGTGCCAAAATCCCTCTTAACCTTGCTATATTAGCTTCTTCTCCTCTATCAGTGCATTCCTGGCACTTTCACATTCTGTCCAAAAGCAAAAAAAAACCTTACCTGTCATATCTCCTGAACTTTCTCCCTTTTACCTAAAACCTACGGTCCTGAGTAATTGATATTTCTACTCTGGGGGGAAAAGCCTCTAACTGTGCTTCTATCTATGCCTCTGATAATTTTGTAAATATTTATCAGGTAACCCCATCGCCAATGATGCCCAGGTGAAAACAAACCATGTTTGTTCAATTTCCCCTTCTGGCTGAGTAATTGATATTTCTACTCTGGGGGGAAAAAGCCTCTAACTGTCCTTCTATCTATGCCTCTGATAATTTTGTAAATATTTATCAGGTAACCCCATCGCCAATGATGTACAGGTGTAAACAAACCACGTGTGTTCAATTTCCCCTTCTGGCTAATACCCTCCAAACCAGACAACATGCTGGTAAAACTTTCCCATACCCTCTCCAACACTTCAACATCGTGGGGCGACCAGTACTGTACACGATATTCTAAATGTACCTTGAACTAAGTTTCTCTACAGCTGCAATAAGAGCTGCTAATTTTCATACTGCATGCTCTGATGCCTGTCTGCAAGTTTGCCGTCAGTTTTCCTGATCACCCTATCCACCCATGTTGTCACTTTCAGGGAACTGTGGAGCTGTCCACCTTGATCCCTTCGGATGTTGATGCAATCAGTATTTTTCCATCCACTTTATACTTCTCTCCTGCATTAGACCTTCTAAAATGCATCACGTCACAACTGTCCAGATAAAGTTACATCTGTGTTTTCTCTGTCCAAGTCTGCAGCTGACATATATCCTGCTGTATTCTCTGGAATCATCCTCACAATCTGCAACTCTGCCAATCTATTTACAGATCTCCAATCACAAAAACAATGTTCCACCACTACTCTCTCTTCAATGGCCAAGCATTTCTCTATCCATCTTACTAACTGACCACCGATACAATTTCACTTCACCTTCAGTCTGAGTCTACCATAAGGAACCCTATCAAAGGCCTTGCTAAGGTCCAAACGGCCAACATCCAACCCCATGACTATATTAATCAATTTTATCGCTTCCTCAAAATATTCAGTCAAGTTTGTGAGACATGATCTTCCCCACACAACTGTGTTGCCTGTTCCTATTAAGTCCATACAAAAGTACTGTTGGAGCTGCACTTTTTCAGACAATTGATTATTCCATCATATTCCTGACTTAAAATTTGGAGAGTAGATTAGATTCCCTACAGTGTGGAAATGGGCCTTTTGGCCCAACTAGTCCACACCAACCTTCCAAACAGTAACCCACCCACACCCATTTCCCTTTGACTAAAGCACATAACAGTTTAGCAGGGCTAATTCACCTGACCTGCACATCTTTGGACTGTGGGAGGAAACTCACGCAGACAAGGAGGGAATGTGCAAACTCAGACGGTCACCCAAGGCCAGAATCCAACCTAGGACTTTGGTGCTGTGAGGCAACAGTGCCACTCTGGATGGTTACTGAACAGTGGGAAGTATGTCGGGCCGTGATGGTTACTGTACAGTGGGAGGTATGTCGGGCCATGATGGTCACTGTACAGTGGGAGGTATGTCGGGCTGTGACGGTTACTGTACAGTGGGAGGTATGTCGGGCTGTGACGGTTACTGTACAGTGGGAGGTATGTCGGGCTGTGACGGTTACTGTACAGTGGGAGGTATGTCGGGCTGTGACGGTTACTGTACAGTGGGAGGTATGTCGGGCTGTGACGGTTACTGTACAGTGGGAGGTATGTCGGGCTGTGACGGTTACTGTACAGTGGGAGGTATGTCGGGCTGTGACGGTTACTGTACAGTGGGAGGTATGTCGGGCTGTGACGGTTACTGTACAGTGGGAGGTATGTCGGGCTGTGACGGTTACTGTACAGTGGGAGGTATGTCGGGCTGTGACGGTTACTGTACAGTGGGAGGTATGTCGGGCTGTGATGTTGCAGACTGTATGAGTTGTACAGAGTATGATTCTGCTGCTGCCGATGGTCCATTGCACCTCATGGATGCATCGTCATTTGTTGTTCAATCTGTTTAAAGTCTGTCTTACTCATTGCCTAGGAGGCTACATATCATGGTGAGGAGGGTCGCAAAATGTGAAGATAGCCCTTTCTCCCCATTAGGATTGTGCAGTGACCATTTTTGCTGATATATAAAATGGAGAGGTATATCTGCAGCAGGTAAATTGTGACGATGTAGTCAATTATATGTTTCCCTTTTATTGATTCCCACATAACCTGCCGCAGAGCAGTCTAGCAGCCACAGGATCCATCACCAATGCTCAGCACTGTATTGACTATATACCAAGGTGCTGTCCCCCTCTGCCTGGCTGTGTCCTGTCAGTGGGACAGAACATAACAGAGAGGATGGTGATGTTGCCATGGATATAGTGCTGTTCACAGAATCCTGCTTTACAGACAATATCTGACTGTTGCTTGATTAGTCCATGGGAAATATACAACAGGACGTTTTTACTTTTTGTATAATGAAGAGTTAGTACGACTTTGTTTCTTACATATCTTAAAATAAACCAAACATTGTTTTTCAGTTGAAAGCAATTGAAGTGAACAATAATTGAATTACCAGAGTACACAGCTAAATATTACGCAATTCAGTCACTGTAGTAAACAGGCGATTCATGTTCAGATCAGTGAACACACCATCTTGCAGGCAGCAAAGCTGTTGGAAATGACTTTTAGGAATTCAGACACAGTGTTCCTGGCCCTCCCCATGACTTCCAAAACACTGGATGTCTCCAAAATCTGTCCAGAGATCTATCAAACTGGAACTGGACAGTTACTGACACAATCCCTCATATTAGACTGGTTGGAGGCATACCTGAACAACGGGGACGTGTGTGTGGAACAGACTGGTCAATGGACTAACACATGGCACTGGCCCAGACGCGTTCAAATTTGTAACAATGACATGTAAACAACCATGTCTTGCAAGTATATCAATTCTGGTGTGCCACCTAAACTCTGTAATTCTGCACCTTGGACCCGATCCTGAATGAAGGTGTTGTAAAGGTGATGGTCTCCTGCAGCACATGGCATCTTACATTGAATCCCTCATAAATCATATCCAGTGTATGTTAGCTCCACAGTGTCATTATCCAAACAGAATTGTGCAGCTCTATTGATGGACAGTATGATCCCAGCCCAACATCCTTGTGTGTGACTTGAGCTGGAAATTTCTGTGTAAATGTGTGCAGCATTGTTCTAACCATTAACAGAAAAGAATCTTTACTGTAGGTCCGATAACCTTTCATAATACCTCACTTTCCCCCTGCTAATATTCCCTCCTAATCATTTTCATGGCAACAATATCACTGTGTGTTTAAACATGTTACAGTCAGATATGAATGCATTTTAAATTGCTTCTGTCTATCTCAGAGCTCAGTAATATGGGATGTGAATGGCAGTGTCTGTGTGATGCTCGGCAAGTAGGCCGTGCCTCTGAGAGACTGACAGATTGTTTCAAACAGCATATCCCTTCAGCTGTTCACAACAAACAGGTTACTGCCTGGACCCAACCAGCCTGAGCTCCCAAAACCCAAAGCACAGGGCCCAGAACTGGACAGGTCTGGACAATAATTTTCATTTTAATTTATTAATGGAATATGATCGGGCCAGTATTTATTGCCCACCCCTTGTTGCCTTTGAGAAAATGGGGGTGACCTGCCCCAATGACCTGCTGCAGTCCATCTGCTGTAGGAAGACTTACAATACGATCATGGAGGGAACTTGAAACGGTGACACTGAAGGAACGGCCATATACTTTCCAATCAGGAGGGTGGGTGGATTGGAACAGAACGCGAACATGATGGAGGTCCCATGTATCTGCTTCCCTTGTCCTCCATGGTGGTCGGGGCTTCAGAGGTATGTTGTGAGGAGCCTTGGTAAGTTTCTTCAGAGCACCGTGTAGATGGCTGGTATTGCTGGACTGAGTGTCAGTGGATGAGGGGTGAAGCTGCACTCACACAGGCAAATGGAAGTACTTAATCACACACACATTCAACATGTGTCTTATAAGGCTTTCGAAGATTTTGAGGTGAGTTATTCCTGCAGAATTTCCAGCCCCTGACATATTATTGTAGTCAATGAATTTATATGCGTCAAAGTGTGGCGCTGGAAAAGCACAACAGGTCAGGCAGCATCTGAGGTACAGGAGAGTCGATGTTTTAGCATAAGCCCTACACAGGAATAGGTAATGAAATTATATGGTCAGTCTGCTTCTGGTTAACATAATCCCCAAAATATTGCTAGGTGGGTATTCAGTGATGGTGGTGGCATTGGACTTTAGAGAATGTGGTTCAATTTTCTATTGTTAGAGGTAATCGTTGTCTGGCACGTGTGTAATGGAAATGGTACTTGTCACTGTTAAGCACACACCTGAACATTTCCAAGTCCTTGTTGCATTTGGACAAGGACTGCTTCAGTATCTGAGTAAATCACGAGTGGCATTGAACATTGTCCAATCCTTGGCAAACATCCCCAATTGTGATTTTATAGTCAGTTATGAAGCAGCTGAAAATTATTGGGCCTAGGGCAGAGAACACTCTTACAGCTCACTGATGCTGTCACTCTCTCTGAGCTAGGAAGCTTGCTTCTTGTTTCACCTGCTCCAAAGGTGTCTAACAACATATCTGAATGGAATAATATTACAATATCTACCACAAGGAGCTGAATGTGGACTTGGGTAGCTCACTCAGTTGGATGGCTTGTTTGTAATGCAGATTAATACCAACAGTATGAGTTCAATTCCTGTGGTGACTAAAGGGCTGTCTTACTCAACCTCTCCCTTACTTTTTGCATGATGACTGTCCAGATAAACTGCCACCAGTCATCTCTGTCTAACAAGAGAGCAGCTCTATCATCCTGTAAGTGCCTTACCTTTCCATTTCTGATCTATAGGCTTACCCAGAAATCCCTCCCCTGGGGAACTGCTGCAGAGCTGTACTGGAGCTGAGGTGGCTGTTCCCACCAACCCCAGCCACCTTCCTTTATATCATGTCTAACTTCAGCCAGTGCAGACGATTCCTGTTTGCTCCTGTTTTGCCATTAATCCTGAATATGATACTTGGTCAAATGCAGTTACGATTGTATTAAGTGCATTCACTATCGCCTCCCCTCTAGAATTCAGCTGTGTGTTTTCTTGTGGTACATCGTTAAACGAAGGCTTCAATGTGCACCAGGGATGAGAGCCCAAACTGAGCTTCAGTGAGCAGTTGGTGCTGAGTAAGTGTTGCTTGATCCCACTGTAGGTGACATCTTCCATCCCTTTATTAGTGATAGGGATTAGAGCAATGGGACAGCCATCGATCGTCTGATGTTTTGTCTATGTGTATACAGAACACACTCGGATAGTTTCCCACATTGTCAGGTAGGTCCCAGTGCAGGAACAGCCTGGATGGGATGTTATCAGGGCCAACTGCATTTGCATTCCACATCACTCCGGCCGTTTGGAGATACCACACATAGTGAATCGGATTAGCCATCTGGAGGAGACTAAAATAGGTCATCCCATCGATACTTCTTTCTGAAAATTGCTGTGGATCTTTCAGCTTTAGCTTTTCTGTTGTTGTGCTGGGCTCTTCCATCATTGAGGAAGGAGATATGTGGGGATCCTCCTCTTCCAGTGAGTTGTTTGATTGACACCACCATTCACCCTGACTGCATATGACAGGATTGCAGAGATTAGGTCAGATTTGTTGGTTAGATCTGGCTGTCGCTAGTTGTTTATGCTATTTGTTGGGTAAGTAGTCCTGTTGGGTAACGTCACTTCATTTTGAGGTGTACCTAGTGCTGCTCTTGGCAGGCCCTCCTGTATTCTCCATTGAACAAGGGTTTATCCCCGGCCTGATGGTCAGGGTAAAATGGAGCATATGCCAGGCAGTGACAGTGAAAATTATGCTGGAGTATTATTCTGCTGCTGTTGGTAATGATCCGAATCAGTTTCCGTGTCAGTGTTTGATCTGACACCGTGAGGTTGAGGGAGGGGAGTCAGCAGGAGGTTTCCGTGTCAGTGTTTGATCTGACACCGTGAGGTTGAGGGAGGGGAGTCAGCAGGAGGTTTCCGTGTCAGTGTTTGATCTGACACCGTGAGGCTGAGGGAGGGGAGGCAGCAGGAGGTTTCCGTGTCAGTGTTTAATCTGACACCGTGAGGCTGAGGGAGGGGAGGCAGCAGGATGTTTCCATGTCAGTGTTTGATCTGACACCGTGAGCTTGAGGGAGGGGAGTAAGCAGAATGTTTCCGTGTTAGTGTCTGATCTGACACCGTGAGGCTGAGGGAGGGGAGTAAGCAGGATGTTTCCATGTCAGTCTTTGATCTGACACCGTGAGGTTTCGTTATGTCACATTGTTGCTTGATGAGTCTGTAGAACACCTCTCACACATCTAGCTCTCGCCCCCAGACGTTAGGAAGGAGGGATTTCCAGGGTCTGCAGGGTTTTTAATTTTTCGTCGCTATCAATTGAAGGGCCACTAAAGTGCTGTATGACGCTCACTCTATGACTCTTGTGATTAGACAGTCCAAGGTCTCACTCCTTTAGTTCCTCCAAGTGCCTTGTCTATTCCACAAATTTCTACAGTATTTTCTCTATTAAGACATTGCATAATTCCGTTTTTAAACTCTCTAAGTGCGTCTCTGTACCTTTCCATGTCATCTGCTAAAGCATCCACATACAGTTGTATCTCAGTACCCATCCGTATCAGAACAATCATTGCCTCATACTTCAGCTCCATATTTCACTGTAAATTCCACCAGCCCCTACACCCCTCCCTATCTCTCTAACCTCCAGCTGCTGTAACATCTCTAGCCTTTATTTCCTCTCTCTGTAACATTTCCAGCCTTGCTTTCCTATCTCTCTAACATGTCCTGCCTTGCTTTCCTCTCTCTGTAAAATCTCCAGCCTTGCTTTCCTATTTCTGTAACATCTCCGGCCTTGCCTTCTTCTCTCTGCAACATCTCCATCCTTGCTTCCAATCTCTCTACCATGTCCAGCCTTGCTTTCCTATCTCTGTAACATTTCCAGCCTTGCTTTGCACTCTCTGTAGCTTCTCCAGCCTTGCTTTCCTATCTTTTTACCATCGCCAACCTTGCTTTCCTATCTCTGTAACATCTCCAGCCTTGCTTTGCACTCTATGTAGCTTCTTAGCCTTGCTTTCCTATCTCTGCACCATGTCCAACCTTGCCTTCGTTTCACTGTGACATCTCCGGGCATGCTTTCCGATCACTCTACCATCTACAGCCTTGCGTTCCTCTCTCTGTGACATCTCTGGTCTTGCTTTCCTATCTCTGCGACATCTCCAGCCTTGCTTTGCACTCTGTGTAGCTTCTTAGCCTTGCTTTCCTATCTCTGCACCATGTCCAACCTTGCCTTCGTTTCTCTGTGACATCTCCGGGCATGCTTTCCGATCACTCTACCATCTACAGCCTTGCTTTCCTCTCTCTGTAACTTCTCTGGACTTGATTTACTCTCTCTGTAGCATCTCCAGCCTTGCTTCCAATTTCACTAACATCTCAGCCTTGCTTTCCTATCTCCCCAACATCACCAGCCTTGCTTCCCTCTCTCTGTAACATCTTCAGCCTTGCTTTCCTCTCTCTTTAACATTTCCAGCTTTGCTTTCCTATCTCTGTCACATTTCCAGCCTTGCTTTCCTCTCTCTTTAATTTCTCTGGCCTTGATTTCCTCACTCTGTAGCATCTCCAGCCTTGCTTCCAATTTCTCTAACATCTCCAGACTTGCTTTCCTCTCTCTGTAACATCTGCAGCCTTGCTTTTTGATCTCTGTAACATCTCCAGCATTGCTTTTCTTCACACCTCAGTGAATTGGTTTTTACACACCTCCGTGAATTTGTTATATATCTGCTCCAGTATTTTCATCTTTCTGGGGATCTATATAATATCTCCAGCAGTGTGTCTGTCATCGTGTGGACCCTAACCTCGACTCATAAAGCCTCAGTTGAAGGCACATCCAAGATATCATCCCTCCTCTCTGCACTAACTGATCCTTAATAAATAATGCTACACCACCTCCTCTTTAACACCCTCTCCTGTCTTGCCTATATTTCCAGTACAA
>NC_057717.1:54153790-54156364 GCF_004010195.1 Chiloscyllium plagiosum
TGTGACATTGCTCCTTCACTCAGCTTCTTCACCTAACGGTCGATCTGAGATAGTCACGTCCCTGGCCATTTACACAATGTGTTATTCAAAGAAACAGTGACACAAACACTTGAAGAGGAGTTCGGAGAATATCATTTTGACAAAGACTGAAGTCTCCCAAAATGATCATATTGCCTTTGCATTATACAGGAATTCATTGGAAAGTGTAACAGTGTTGAGCAATGAAATGCTGTCAGGCAGCCGAAAAACTGTTCTCCTGCTTGTGTTTTTGACACGTGTTACTCATAATCTGCAGTCAGGCTGAATCAGCTGCATCATCTGATGCCAAATGCTTTCTCTGTAATGTCTTTGTTACCCATTACTGTCAGGGTTACCCATCCTGCACTCCCTGAGACCACTCAAGGATGGGTACTTTTGAATATTTATGTTCCACCTTTTGCTTCTCCTTTAACCACATCTTCCTGGTGACTAAATCTTATTTATCTCTGTGTCACAAGTCTATTACCTTATTGCAGATACTTTGTTCATTCCTAAAAAGAACATTGTAATTGACTTTTTCCCAGAATGTCCTATCACAGCCTAATTCACTGATGTAAAGTTTTAGTTAAACTCTGTCTCATCCTGTTCCTTTCTGCTTTTCTTCAGCAACATTCCATGCTTTTCCAATGTGTCCCCTTTTCTCTTTGGATTTGGAAAGCTCCTTTCACCTGAACCCTGTCCCTGCATCTTCTCTGTCAATTAAAGCACTGTCCATAAACCCATCGACATAATTTGCCAGGACACTGGTCCCAACTATGTTGTTTTTAATTCACTCCATGGGATGTTGTTGTTTCCGGCTGGCCAGCATTTCATGCCCACCCTCGAGCTGCCATTGAGCCGAGTGCCTGGTGAGACTATTAGAGAAGGCATTTTAGAGTTAACCCCATTGCTCTGGGTCTGAAGTCATATGTAGGTCAGACCAGCTGCCTATCGCAGATTTCGTTCCTGAAAGGATATTGAGAATTCAGATGGGTATCCCTGCCACTGTCATTAAATTCTGGATGCACAGTCTAGTGAGAGTAATACGAGGCCATCGCCTGCCTCACTGATAGTGCCCTCATCCCTGGGCACTGATCCCTGGGCACTAACCCTTCTTCTTGACCGTGGTTTGATCCTGATACCTTCCTGCAATTTGATGCTATCACTCAGTCTCACTCCATGTGGTATCTGTCACTGTGAGAGTCCAATTGCTGCCAGTGACTGCAGCTTTTGTAGTTACTCCAGATCCTGAGCCAACAGAACTCTCCACTCCAGGGAGACGCAGCAGCACAGACCAGGGATGGAGACTGTTATATTCCAGATCTCTGTGGTATTCAGCGCCATTCTCCCCGTGCAACCCTCACTGTATCAGTCTCATTTCCCATTCTGTCTATTCCTCTGTCTCCTGCAGGTACTTAGGATGTTCCTGACTCAATAAACCTCTCAATTGCTGGGTGTTTCATTCATCAACTCATTGAACGCAATTGGTCAGCCAGAGGGCAGGGAGATCTGGTTTCTTCAATAAATCCTGCAGCGAGGTAAGATCACTCAGTGAACAGAGCAGAGGGAATTTAAGGGCTCGAAGTTTAGTCCGGAAGACATGACACAGATATAGTGTTGAAGGGTGAATACAGAGCATGATGGGCACAGACTCAATCCATACTCTCTTGTTTACTTTCATCACTGCTGTACTGAGCCTTCCTATCTCAATATAGGAAGTTGACAGTTATCAAACCAGGCCTGTGCTGTCTTAGTGAGGATCAGGGCAACAGGGGGGAAAGCAGGCCTCCATTAAGAAGGTGGTATTAATACCTGTGGTCTTTCATTTCTATATTCCCCCTCTCAAACTGTCTCTTGTCGTGTGATAGAGTCATACAGCAAGGAGACATACCTTTCGGTACAACGCATCTGTGCCAGTGTCTTGAATGCTTGTAATTCCCAGAAAAGTTCCAATTTCTATGACCTCCACCCCTCCCATAATCCTGCTGTTTACTTGAAACCTACTCCAATGCTGACGACCCTCCCTATGTGTAATTTGTTCTAAACTCGGTAACGTGCCCAATCTCAGTAACCTCATCCTGCACTGAGTACAATAATCTCTATTTCTGTAGTTTACCACAATAATTACTGTCCACCCTGTCTCTGTAAAATCCTCCAGCCTGGACCAAAATACCAACCTGTGTACTTTCCCCAAGCCCCAAGAGAACATGATATCACTGGAACCTTCTGCAGGCCAGATCACATTCCTGCCTCCTGGCCTATCGCACCACATGACCTCTGTAACCATCTCCCATCCCGACCGAACTCCTTATCTGTGTAAACACCTCTCGACCCTTTTCCAGCTACAACAACACTTCCCATCTCTGTGTGCTCCTCCCTGCCCCTCAAATACTCTCTCTTTGTGTAGCTCTGCAGTTTGGGGTGGTTCAGTGGTGAGCACTGCTGCCTCACAGCGCCAGAGACGCAGGTTCAATTCCAGCCTCGGGTGACTGTCTGTATGGAGTTGGCACATTGTCTCCGTGTCTTCATGGGTTTCCTCCCACAGTCCAAAGATGT
>NC_057717.1:54158818-54178526 GCF_004010195.1 Chiloscyllium plagiosum
ATCTGTGCTAGTGATCTCTCAAATTTCTTTATTCTTGTTTAAACTTCTGATCACCAAAAACCTCTTCCTTTATAAATTTGTAACTCCTCAGTATCTGTAACTCTCCATATAACTGTATTCAATGAACGCACAGGTTCCCTTCCTTAAATCTCTGTGAATTACAGTGGCTGGTTGTGCTAAATTGGTACTTTTCATCCTCCTCATCCATCTTAGCTCTTCCAGCCGCTGCAATCCCACTATTTAGAATGCTCCCATTCTCTGTACCTCCTTATGTTCTGAGGGTCTTTGAACACCACGAATGCTTCAAACATCTGTAAACCCCCAGTTACTGCGAGTCTTCTAACTCTGTAATATCCAACAGTCTCCAGTCCCTTACAACACTTCCTGGCTGTCAATTTGAATTTGTTGAAGTCTTCACATCTCAGTAAGCAGCTCACAAAAAGACCTTTGGACTCTCCAAGGCTCCATCACCAACAAGCCGCCATCTCTCTCCTTCTTTTGCTTCCCTCAGTGCCTACAACCCTCCCTGTATCTTCCAGTAACCTGCTTTAGACACTGCAGGTCTGCCTACCTCTCCAGATAACCTGTTCCATCCCCAACAGCTCCCTCAATCACTGTAACACCCTCTGCTCTGTCTAATCCTTCTCTTTTCCACTGTCTTCCAGGCACAGCGGCGATCCTGTGAGGGACCAGTGTGCAATGGGATGTTATACATCTCAGCTGAGGCTTGAGGCCGACAACTACCTGGAAGTCACAAAGGGAGAGAACCTGAGAGAGAGCACCACAGAGCTGGAGAATGTTAATCAGCAGCGAGGATCGAGGCCGACTGGGACGCGGAGTTGGAGAAACAGCAGAGCAGGAGGCTGACAATCAGGACGGAGTCACAGAGGGAGTGACCATGTGAGGGAGTAACTTGAAGCAGGAACATGAGGTTCACTCACGCCTGGGAGTTACAGAAGCACCAAAGTGAGAGGACATAAATCAGTACTGAGGATCGAGGCCTAGTCATACCTGGAAATCAGAGAGACAGTGACCCTTTGAAGGAGCAGAGTGCAGCGTGAGCTGTAGGATTACATGTCCCTGGGAGTCACAGAAACGGTGACGCTGTGAAGGAGCAGAGTGGAGTGGGAGCTGGAGGATTACACGTACCTTGGTGTCACAGAGACGGTGACGCTGTGAGGGAACAGAGTGGAGTGGAATCTGGAGGATTACACGTACCTAGGAGTCACAGAGACGGTGACGCTGTGAGGGAACAGAGTGGAATGGAAGCTGGAGGATTACACGTACCTTGGAGTCACAGAGACGGTGGCGCTGTGAGGGAACAGAGTGGAGTGGGAGCTGGAGCATTATACGTACCTAAGAGTCACAGAGACGGTTTCGCTGTGAGGGAACAGAGTGGAGTGGGAGCTGGAGGATTACACGTACCTTGGAGTCACAGAGGCGGTGACGCTGTGAGGGAACAGAGTGGAGTGGGAGCTGGAGGATTACACGTACCTAGGAGTCACAGAGACGGTGACGCTGTGAGGGAATAGAGTGGAGTGGAAGCTGGAGGATTACACGTACCTTGGAGTCACAGAGACGGTGATGCTGTGAGGGAATAGAGTGGAGTGGAAGCTGGAGGATTACACGTACCTTGGAGTCACAGAGACGGTGACGCTGTGAGGGAATAGAGTGGAGTGGGAGCTGGATGATTACACGTACCTGAGAGTCACAGAGATAACTTTCTGCTGCTGGGACGTGCCTGCACTGAGATTGAAACTAGTGCAAGAACCATCATAGAAAATGCTGTAAGTTCATTGGCTGATAAATTCGCTTTTATTAGCGACTGTCAGTTAATTGCATTCGGTTAGCAATTTCTTTTCAACTTCTGAAATAAGGATTGAACACAGAAATAAGAGGAAGAAGCAAAATTGTGGGCCAATATATTAAATTACCCTCAGTAAGCCACAGTTGAATAAGGGATTTAAGCATATTGTTATTTCCTGGATGTTAACTTCATTCAAAGTAATTAATTAAGTAACTCGAGACAAAATGCATTTTAGGACTTCTTTGTCAGATGGAAAATGTGTTCTGTTAATTGGGAAGTCATAGCCCCTGCTCGTGTCCGAGATGGACACTGGGTCATGGAACTCAGACAGTGACTAGACACACCATGGGACACCTGTGATGCTGAGATTAAGTGGAAAGCACACACACAGAGCAGATCACCCTGCAGACATGACGGCCTGGAAGAAGGAAGTGTCTGGGGGACTAGGCAATCGGAGAGAAACAGTCAGGGAATACAAGCATATCCTGGTGTTTCCCTCCCAATTCAGTTTCCCAGTTTGGAAGCTGATGGAGGTGCTGGCTGCTCAGGAGAGTGCACTCAGAGTCATGTCTGTGGCACCACAAGCAGCCTGACTGTACAGGAGGGGAGGGAGAAGGAAGGAGGGGCAATAGTCACAGGAGAGACAGGGAAGTGAAGAAGGTGTCAGCGTGTCTGTAATTCCAGGATAGTGGGGTTAAGAATGTCACCGTGTCTGCAGAACATTCGTCTGGGGTACAGTGAGCAGTCAAAGGTCATCTCCATGTTGGTAGGAATGACCTGGGTTGGAAGGGTGAAGCTGTCTGGGAGTCAGAATTTAGGGAGCTAGGTGGATGGTTAGCAAGCCGGTCCGCAAATGTAGCAATCCCTGGAATACTCCCAGTGCCGTGTCCAAGTGAGAACAGGACTCGGAGTTTTAGGTAGATGAGAGTGTGACTGGAATGATGATGCAGCACGAAGCGCTTCAGATTCCTGGGACTGGGTCTGGGGAAGACAGCAACTGTACAAGCCGGGTGGGCTAACGTGACAGAGCTGGGACTGAATTTCTTACGGGGTTTTATTTGGGAGGGATTGTAAATAACTTGGTGTGTGCTTAGGATTCAAAAATAAATAGTAGAGGAGAGTACCAGGATTCTCAAAATAATGGGAGATACAGTTGGTACTAATTTACAACAACATGATTAACAGTGGAAGACGGAGTGAGAAAGAAAGCCTTAATCTGAGGTACTCTGCATGGACCTGAATACTGGGAGTGTGCAGAGTTACAGACGCAGTTTGGTGTGTAGAAATCTGATGTACTGATCACCGAGAGCTGGCTCAAGGAATGGCAGGACTGGATGTTAAATATTGCTGGGTATAAAATATTCCAAAATGATAGAAGGGAAGGTCAAGGATTAAGGTAGAAGTATTGGTTTGTATTAGCGTTCGTTAAGGAGTCCAAGAGAAAAAGGATCCGTCCAAGGACAGAATGAATGTGGCTGGAGCTACAGAACAAAAAGTGTACAATTAAACTGTGAGGTACAGTACAGTCTGTCTGCCAGCAACCAAAGAAATGATGGAGAGAATAAATATGCAGGGTCATTTGAGAGCGATGACCTTATATAATGAGAAACTTAATTTATTCAGATATTGACTGGGTTACTGGTGGTGGAGCATCTTGAGGGGCGAGTGTTCCTGCATTACATGGAGGAGAGATCACTGCAGGAGTATGTGTCCAGCCCAAGAGAGCATGTATTGTTGGACCTGGTCCTTGGGGAAGAAGTGGGGCAAGTGGATCCAGTGTCAGTAGGGGAACGTTTTGGGGGACAGCGATCATTTTATTGTAACGTTCAGGATGATGACAGAGAATGCTATGCAATAATTGAGAGTGAGAAACATTAGTTGACTGAGAGCAGCCTTCAATGGGGCAAGAATGAAGCTGGGAACTTTTCAACGAGGCCAGTGAAATGTTAGCTTTAAACAGTGCGAACCAGCTCAGATGTAGCTGGGATTATGGAGATGGGGTTGCAGTGTGACCATGACTGGGAACTAGATAATTAAAGGTTTTCCCCATTTCCACAGGAAGGGTAAATCGGCCAACACAGTGAAGTAGCATTGTGTATAAAGGATGGGATCAGTATTATTGTGATGCTAATCAATTCACACACTGCTCCTCCTTGCCTTCACCCTCATCTCTGCGTTTTGATTCTATCAGATATTTGTAACCTTTGAAAACTTCAGAAAAATAGCAGTATAGACAAGATCAATCTGTCCACTGTCTGCATTGGACAAGAGGTATTGTTGTTTTTAAAAGTCCTAGTTAGATTAGATTAGATTACATTACAGTGTGGAAACAGGCCCTTCGGCCCAACAAGTCCACACCGACCCGCCGAAGCGAAACCCACCCATACCCCTACATTTACCCCTTACCTAACACTACGGGCAATTTAGTATGGCCAATTCACCTGACGCTGCACATCTTTGGACTGTGGGAGGAAACCGGAGCACCCGGAGGAAACCCACGCAGACACGGGGAGAATGTGCAAACTCCACACAGTCAGTCGCCTGAGGCAGGAATTGAACCCAGGTCTCAGGCGCTGTGAGGCAGCAGTGCTAACCACTGTGCCACCATGCCGCCCCCGAATACTAAATGACTTCAGCTGCAGATCCCGGCACCTACTCCGCTTCCATGTGTGCCTCCCAGATCCCGACCATACTCTGGGTGAAATAACAACTTTCCTCACCACTTTTCTGATATTTCAGCCAATCACATTAAATATTCACCACTGGTAAAGTAGTTTACCAACAGGAACAAGATGCTATTTCCCCCTCTACCCAGGCCCCTGATAGCATGTGCACCCCAATCAAATCTCCTCTCAGCATCCTCCATTCCTATCTTTCCTCAGAACTGCACTTCCACTGTCACAGGGTAACGGATCTTTATGTACCCTCTCCAGTCTAATTCCAACCTTCCATGTGATGGAGTGACCAGAACTGCACACCATCCCCAAGCTGTGACTGAACTCATTAATTATGCAGTTCCGGCATAAGCTCCTGCTCTGAAATTCTGCACTTTGGCTGATAGAGTAAATGATGCTATTTGCAACATTAAAGAGATTATTGATGTTTACAGCTACTTTCATTTATCCGCCCACACAGACTATGCTCTCATTTATTGTACATTCCTCTCTATTCCTGATGTCCCCAAATGCCTAGCCTTGCACTTCTCTGGGCTGTTTGCTCCATTCACCTGGACCCCATAGTTTCTGTTTTTAACCAGTCTGCCATGGGATTTCTCGTCAAATCCAAATAAGTCACATGCAGTTCCAAGTTACTGCCTCAGACCGATACACTCAGATTAATTACCCACGATCTTCCTTGAACAAATCCAGACTGACTGTCCTGGAGTCCCTGGGGCTTCCTCAGTGACCGTTTATCCACTGTCTCAGAACTCCAGCCTCGACCTATTCAGTCAGTCCACATTAAACAAAGTTGTGGTATTAGCCGTTCTCCAGGCCTCCAGCACCATACCTGCATCCAATGAGGATTGGATAATGTAGGTAACTATAAGGCAGGGGATTTTCCCCGACTCCTATTAACGGTCTGGAACGTTGTGTTACCCCTTTTTAATGATTTAAATCTCCTTTGTAATTCTCCGCTCCAAGTTTGTTGCTCCCAATGTTTAACACTGCATCCCTACTTTGATTCAGACAAACAGAGGCCTAACCCTTCTTATGATTTGGTCAAGTCTCATTTTAGTCAGGTTTTATGGAGGGTTTCTCTCCACAAGGTGAAGTGCATTTTCTCATGACACCATCCCCATACTGCCTCATTAACTACCCTCCCTGCACATGTGGTTATCTTCTCAACTGACACGAACACGATGATTTTCCCCTTCGTCATAATAACTGCCCACTGCCTGGATATCCCAGAATGCACCGGCCTCCCTGTTCCAGGTGCGATTAGTAAAAAGTCATTACACTCTTAGATTGTCAATCCTAAACTGCCTGAGACATGGCAGAGGGGTAAAACTGGGGCTTCACTTTGAGACCAAGCCGCAGGGGTTCTGGTGGATGGCATGGTGCACGAGAGGGACGTTATCTTCCTCCAGGACTGGCAGGGGAGGCCATGATACTATACCCTGCCAGCTTGGTTGGTGGTTGACCCCTGTGTCAGTGAGGTGCCAGCCTGCTGGTTGAATGCCCAGCAGTGTTGGAAGGAGGTCAGTAACCTTCTCCACTCCACCATGGTAAGTACCACCATCTGGACTTTATGAGCTCGCCCTCACTGTCTCTCTGTTACTGCACCCACCTCCCACAAAGGTTCATGTTCGCCCACTCTCACTAAATGCAGCACCTTCTCTCGGTCTGTACCAGCTGTAACAAACAATTCTACCTCCCTTAATACCGCTTGGTAATTGTCACATTTCGGAAGGAACCACCCCACACGAGAGGAGAAACAGCCAAGAGGGATAGTTGGCTCCCAACATTCTGCTCCTCGCCCCCGAACTAGGGAATGATCCTGACCCTAACAACCACGAGAGGCTGTCTGACCGTGTCCAAGCTCCCGGACTGGGATCTGAGACTCCACCTGACTCACTGTGCTGGGCACCGTGACTGACCGTGTCCAAGCTCCCAGAATGGGACCTGAGACTCCTCTGGCTCACTGTGCTTGGCACCGTGACTGACCATGTCCGAAAACACGGACTGGGATCTGAGACTCTCCATGACACACTGTGCTGGGCACCGTGACTGACTGTGGACAATGGTACCAAGCTTCCTGGGTTTGTGTCTGCACTAAACACCAAGACAATACAGCAGGCGGGTAAGCCTCCTAGCTCTGGCTGAGGGGAAACACTGCTCAAGACAGTGTAAGGCAAGGCAATAATTCTGTGAGCATTCAAGTCAGCTCAAAGTGTGTACAAACACGGAGTGAGCAGCCCAGAGGGACAGTCCATGAGCTGGATGTGTGTCCCTGAGCACAGTGTCCTTGCAGCAGCATTGAGTGTTTACAAACACGGAGTGAGCAGCCCAGAGGGACAGTCCATGAGCTGGGTGTGTGTCCCTGAGCACAGTGTCCTTGCAGCAGCATTGCAATGTGAGTTGTCAGTGCACCCTGAGCTGCAGCATTGAAGTGCAGAAGCGTACTGTCAGTGGGTCGGATATGTGCTGGGATGGCATGGTGAGGCTGGCATGTGTCAGATGTCAGCATTGGTGGGTGTGGAGTACATGCAGCTTCTGTTCATGCAATTTCCCCCGAGAAGTTGGTGTCCAGGATAGAAGTCTGCAGGAGCGAGCGGCGAGATGGAGTCACCAGGTACCAGGTCTGACATTCATGTCAAATTCTCTATATTGAGTTTCCCCACAGTGGGGGAGGATTTGAAGCTGCAAGTTGATTGGGGGGAGGGGGGGGAGGGGGATCCATAATAATGTGGCTGTTGATCATCAGTAATCATTCAGTGAGCATCTCGCCACTGCTGCGCTCAAATCTTGTCTTAAAGAACAGTCCAGTACAGGAACAGGCCCTTCAGCCCAGCAAGCCCTCACTGACACATGATGCCCTTCTAAAGTTAAAACAAGTGTTTTTGCTCCGACACCCTCTATGTCATTCTGTTCCCTACTTGCTCATACTTGTGCCAAGATCCCTCTTAAACCTTGCTACATTGGCTTCTTCCACTCTATCAGTGCATTCCAGGCACTTTCACATTCTGTCCAAAAGCAAAAAAAAAAGCTTACCTGTCACATCTCCTGAAGTTTCTTCCTTTTACCAAAAATCTACAGTCCTGAGTAATTGATATTTCTACTCTGGAGGGAAAAAAGCCTCTAACTGTCCTTCTATCTATGCCTCTGATAATTTTGTAAATATTTATCAGGTAGCCCCATAGCCAATAATGCCGAGGTGTAAACAATCCATGAGTGTTCAAATTCTCCTTTTGGCTAATACACTCCAAATCAGACGACATGCTGGTAAAACTTTTCTGTGCCCTCTCCAACACTTCAACATCGTGTGGCAACCAGTACCATACACAATATTCTAAATGTACCTCGAACTAAGTTTCTGTACAGCTGCAATATGACCTGCTAATTTTCATACTGCATGCTCTGATGCCTGTCTGCAAGTTTGCCGTCAGTCTTCTTGATCACCCCATCCACCCGTGTTGCCACCTTCAGGGAACTGTGGTGTTGTACACCTCGATCCCTTCGTATGTTGATGCAATCAATATTTTTCCACCCACTTTATACTTCTCTCCTGGATTAGACCTTCCAAAACGCATCACGTCACAATTGTCCAAATAAAATTACATCTGTGTTTTCACTGTCCAAGTCTGCAGCTGACCTATATCGTGCTGCATTCTCTGGAAATCATCCTCACAATCTGCAACTCCGCCAATCAATTTACAGATCTCCAGTCACAAAAACACTGTTCCATCACTACTGTCTCTTCTATGGCCAGGCAGTTCTCTATCCATCTTACTAACTGACCACGGATCCCATTTATCTTCACCTTCTGTATGAGCCTGCCATAAGGAACCATATCAAGGGCCTTGCTAAGGTCCAAACGGCCAACATCGAGCCCCATGCCCTCATCAATCAATTTTATCACTTCCTCGAAACATTCAATCAAGTTTGTGAGACATGATCCTCCCCATGCAACTGTGTTGCCTGTTGCTCGTAAGTCCGTACTAGTGCTGTTGGAGCTGCACTCATTCAGACAAGTGATTATTCCATCAAATTCCTGACTTGAACCGTGGAGAGTAGATTAGATTCCTTACAGCGTGGAAACAGGTCCTTTGGCCAAACCAGTCCACATCAACCCTCCGGAGAGTAACCCACCCACACCCATTTCCCTATAACTAAAACACTTCGCAATTTAATGTGGTCAATTCACCTGACCTGCACATCTTTGGACTGTGGTAGGAAACCCATGCAGACACGGGGGGAATGTGCACACTCCACACAGTTAGTTACCCAAGGCCAGAATCGAACCGAGGACCTTGGCGCTGTGAAGGAGTAGTGCTAAACACTGAGCCACCATGCCGCTCTTGATGGCACCCGTAGTCTGGGAGGCATATTGGGCCGTGACGGTTACTGTACAGTGGGTGGTATCTCAGGCCGTGATGGTTACTGTACAGTGGGAGATATGTTGGGCCGTGACGGTTACTGTACAGAGGGAGGTATGTCAGGCCGTGATGGTTACTGTACAGTGGGAGATATGTTGGGCCATGACAGTTACTGTACAGTGGGAGGTATATTGGGACATGGTGGTTACTGTACAGTGAGAGGTATGACAGGCCGTGATGGTTACTGTACTGTGAGAGGTATGTCGTGCCGTGATGGTTAATGTATAGTGGGAGGTATATTGGGACATGATGGTTACTGTACAGTGGGAGGTATGTCGGGCCGTGATGGTTACTGTACAGTGGGAGGTATGTCGGGCCATGATGGTTACTGTACAGTGGGAGATATGTCGGACCGTGTTGGCTACTGTACAGTGGGAGGTATGTCGGTACAGGAAGTTGCAGACTGTATGAGTTGTACTGGATATGATGCTGCTGCCGCCGCCGATGGGCCATTGTACCTCATGGATGCATCGTCATTCGTTGCTTAACCTGTTGAAAGTCTGTACCATTCAGTACATATCATTGTGTGGAGGTTCCGCAAAATGTGAAGATAGCCCTTGCTCCCTATAAGGACTGTGTAGTGACCATTCTTACAGATATATGAAATGGAGAAGTGTATCTGCAGCAGGCAGAAAGGTGACAATGTGGTGGATTATAGGTTTCCCTTTTATTGATTTCCGCAAAACCTGCTGCAGAGCAGTCACAGGATCCAGCATCAATGCTGAGCACTATGATTAGAATAGATTCCCTACAGTGTGGGAACAGACCCTTCGGCCCAACCAGTCCGCACTAACCCTCCAGAGAGCAACCCAGATGGCCAATTCACCTAAGCTGCACATATTTGGACTGTGGGAGGGAACCCACGCGGTCACGGGGAGACTGTGTAAACTCCACACAGGCAGTTGCCCAAGGCTGGAATCGAACCTGGATCCCTGGTGCTGTGAGGCAGCAGTGCTAACCACTGAGCCACCATGCTGCCCGATATGCCAAGGACCTGCCCTTTTCTGCCTGGCTGTGTCCTTTCAGTGGGACAGAACCTACCAGAGAGGATGGTGATGTTGCCTGGGACATAGTCCTGTTCACATAATCTTGCTTTCCAGACAATATTGATTGTTGCTTGATTAGTCTGAGGGAAATATGCATCAGGTCAATTTTACATTTTGTATAGTGAAGAGTTAATATCACTTTATTTCTTACATATTTTAAAATAAACCAACCATCAATATTTTAAGTTGAAAACAATTGAAGTGAACAATAATTGAAATACCAGAGCGCACAGCTAACTATTACACAATTCAGTGACTGTAGTAAACAGTTGATTCATGTTCAAATCAGTGAACACACCATCTCCAAGGCAGCAAAGCTGTTGGAAATGACTTTGAGGACAAGCCTGAATTCAGACACAGTGTTACTGGCCCTCACCATGACCTCCAAAACACTGGCCATCTCCAAAATCTGTCCAGAGTGCTTCCAGACTGGAGCTGGGCAGTTACTCACACAACCCCTCACAATCCCTCAGGTATGACTCGTTAGAGACATACCTGAACAACAGGGATATGTGTGTGGGGCAGACTGTTCAATGGACTCGCACATGGCGCTGGTCTAGACGCAGTTCAATATTTACAATAATGACCTGTAAACAGCCATGTCTTGCAAGTATATTTCTTCTGGTGTGTCCCTAAACTCTGTAATTCTGAACCTTGGACCCGATCCTGAATGACGGTGTTATACAGGTGATGGTCTCCCGCAGCACATGGCAGCTTACATTGAATCCCTCATAAACCATATCCAGTGTAAGTTAGCCCCACAATGTTAGTATTCAAACAGAATTGTGCAGCTCCATTGATGGCCAGCATCATCCCAGCCCAACATCCTTGTGTGTGACTTGAGCTGGAAATCTCTGTGTAAATGTTTCAGCATTGTTCTAAACATTAACAGCAAAGTCTCTTCACTGAAGTTCCGACATCCTGTCATAATACCAGCTTTTAGATTGTCCAATATGCATAAAATCCACCCATTTATTGTGTTCACATTTATAACAACAATATGATGAAAACAGTGCCCAACTCACAGTAAGGAACATTGAAATGATGAATATCATTCTCACACCCAAGACCACATTATTATTAAATGCAATAACTTTGAAAATATGCAATTATTTTCCTTTGTATTAATGTTGTGAACTAATAGTCAACTCTCCTGCTCCTCAAATGCTGCCTGAACGGCTGTGCTTTTTCAGAACCACATTTTTTTACTCTGATCATCAGCATCTGCAGTCCTCACTTTCTCTCTGGTTATATTCAATCATAATCATTTTTGTGGTAACAATTTCACTGTGTGTTTAAACATGTTAGTCAGATATGAAAACATTTTAAATTGCTTATGTCTATCTCAGAGCTTAGTGATGTTGGGTGTGAATGTCAGTGTCTGTGTGATGCTCGGTATGTAGGCCATGCCTCTGAGCGATTGACGGGTTATCCCTTCAGCTGTTCACAACAAACAAGTTACGGACTGAACCCAACCAGCCTGAGCTCACAAAACCCAAAGCATAGTGTCCAGCATTGGGCATGTTTGGACAATATTTTTCATTTTAATTTATTCATAGAATATGATTGGGCCAGTATTTATTGTCCGTCTCTTGTTGTCTTTGAGAAGGTGGTGGTGAGCTGCCGCACTTGGCAGGCCCTTCTGTATTCTCCATTGAACAAGGGTTTATCCCCTGGCCTGATGGGCAGGGTAAAGTGGAGCATATGCCAGGTAGTGACAGTGGAAATTGTTCTGGAATACAATTCTGCTGCTGTTGTTAATGACTCGAATCACCTCACAAAGGCCAGTGATGCGTTCTAGACCTATTCGAAATCTGTCCCGTTTAGCATGGTGATAGTTAGTATCTCTCACATGTGCGTGCATATATGTGTGACCTTGTCTCCCGGAATACTGTGTGTGGTAGTCACCGTTCCCAATATGGTCATCATCAATGTGTCTGCAGCAGTAGGTTGGTGAAGATGAGGTGAAATGTGTTTCTCCCTCTCAGTTATT
Source organism: Chiloscyllium plagiosum (assembly GCF_004010195.1). Taxonomy (NCBI): domain Eukaryota; kingdom Metazoa; phylum Chordata; class Chondrichthyes; order Orectolobiformes; family Hemiscylliidae; genus Chiloscyllium; species Chiloscyllium plagiosum. The sequence continues at coordinate 54,170,761 of NC_057717.1, forward strand.
CCCCCTGCCCCGGTGCAGACTCAATCTCGAAGCTGTGTCCTTTTGGACACGACAATCTCGATCAGCAGTGCTGCTGCTGATCCCCTCTTGGTGGGGTTTGAAATGGCCCACCCACTATACATTCTCCAGCTCTGTCACCCTCTCCGTGCGTCCTCCACATGTTGTTCAATGTGGAGGGACACTGATCCATCAGCTGAGGGAGGGGAGTCAGCAGGAGGTTTCCGTGTCAGTATTTGATCTGACCCCGTGAGGCTGAGGGAGGGGAGTCAGCAGGAGGTTTCCGTGTAAGTGTTTGATCTCTCACCGTGACGCTGAGGGAGGGGAGTCAGCAGGAGGTTTCCGTGTCAGTGTTTAATCTGACACAGTGAGGCTGAGGGAGAGGAGTCAGCAGGAGGTTTTCGTGTCACTGTTTGATCTGACACCGTGAGGCTGAGGGAGGGGAGTCAGCAGGAGGTTTCCGTGTCAGTGTTTGATCTGACACCGTGAGGCTGAGGGATGTGAGTCAGCAGGAGGTTTCCATGTCAGTGTTTGATCTGACACAATGAGGTGTTGTTATGTCACATTGTTGTTTGAGCAGTCTATAGGACACCTCTCCCAAATCTAGCTTTTGCCCCCAGACGTTAGGAAGGAGGGGTTTCCAGGGTCTGCAGGGCTTTTTATTTGTGTCGCTGTCAACTGAAGGGCCTGTCCTGTGCTGTATGACACTGACTCTATTTCTCTCGTGATTGGACAATCCAAGGTCTCACAACTTCAGTTCCTCCCAGTGCCTTGTCTATTCCAAAGATTTATATAATATTTTCTCTATTAAGACATCGCTCAATTCCATTTTTAAACTACCTACGTGTATGTCTGTATCTTTCCCTGTCATCTCCTCCAGCCGCTGCATCCATCTGTATCTCAGTAACCCTCCATATATCCACAATCTTTATCTCAAATTCCAGAACCATCTAACGCTGTAAATTCTGCCAGCCCCTACATCTCTCCCTATCTCTATAACTTCCAGATGATACACCTTCATTGTATCCTGTGACTGAATTTAAAAATACTTCACTAACCTGTTCTAGCATGTGCAGGTCACGCTATCTCTCGGCCATCTCCAGCCATGTTTTCCCATCTCTGAAACATCTGCAGCTTGCTTTCCTATCACTGTAGCATCTCCAGCCTTGCTTTCCTATCGCTGTAATATCTCCAGCCTTTCTTTCCTATCTCTGTAACATCTGCAAACTTGCTTTCCTATTTCTGTAATATCTCCGACCTTGCCTTCCTATCTGTGTAACATCACCAGCCTTGCTTTCTTATCTCTGTAACATCTCTAACCTTGCTTTCCTCTCTCTGTAACATTTGCAAACTTGCTTTCCTATCTCTGTAACATCTCCGGCCTTCCCTTCCTATCTCTGTAACATCTGTAGCCTTGCTTTCGTGCACACCTCGGTGAATTGATTATACATCTTCTCCTGTATTTTCATCTTTATGTGGCTCGATAATATATCCCCAGCAGTCTGTTCTGTCATCGTTTTGATCCTAACCTCGGCCCATAAACCCTCATTTGAAGACACTTCCAAGATATTGTCCCTCCTTACTGCTGTAACTGACTCCTAAATTAATAATACAGCACCAACTTCTATTCAACACCCTCTCATGTCCTGCCCATATTTTACAGTATAACAAAATATTGAGTTGTTGGCCCTGACCTCCCTCAAACAGGTCTCTGTGATGGCAAAAATGTCACACCTCCACATATCAATTCATTCCCTTACCACATCAGTCTGTCTGATAATATTCCCAGAATTAACGTAAGCTGGAATATAACACCTGGAATTCTCTGTACCTCTGAGTTCTTCAGTCATTCACTATTTCTTATCAGGCTGCTCAAACCATGAACCAAAATTATAACTCTGGCACTGAATGAACATTTGTTGAACTGCAATATCTTTTTTAAAAAAACATATATTCATCAAGTGCAATTTTCCAAAACTGAGCAGTCAGCTCCACATACAATGAAGTCCTGATGGTTAATTCCCTGCTCAGAGTGCAGACGGGATAGCCCTCAGTAATGGAGAAAGTGAGGACTGCAGTTGATAGAGGTCAGAGTCGAAAAGTGTGGTGCTGGAAAAGCACAGCATGTCAGGCAGCATCCGAGGAGCAGGAGAGTTGATGTTTAGGGCATGAGCCCTTCATCAGGATGGCACTGGTGTATTCATTTTTTTCATTCTGTGATTCAGAGGACATTGGGAAGCGTATTGACTCATGCAAGCAGCACTCTACATAGCATTGCAATGGAAACAGTGAATCAGTTGGTTGGACAGGGTGTAGAAAAGTTGATAAGAACTACAGACTGATTGAAGTACAAACATAAGGATAGATAAATGACCGGATCAGATGGGTATACCCGAGGTTACACCAGGAAGTGATGGGAGAGGTTTGTGTGCCTTTGACGATAACCTTTGCATTGTCATTGTCCACTGGAGTAGTGCCAGATGATTGGAGGATGGCAAATGTTATTCCCTTGTTCAGGAAAGGGAATAGGGATAACCCTGGGAATGACAGAACTGTCAGTATTACATCAGTGGTGGGCAAAGTAATGGAGACGTGTCTGAGAGGCAAGATTTACAAATACTTAGAAAACCATAGTTTGATCAGAGATAGTCAGCATGGCTTTGTGAGGAGCAGTTCATCCCTCAGAAACCTTATTGAATTATCTGAAGATTTGTACAAAAAACACACTGATGAAGGTAGACTAGTAGATGTGGTGAACAACAATTTTAACAAGGTTTGATAAGGTTCCCTATTGTAGGCACATTCAGAAAGTAAGGAGGCATGGGGAACAGGGAAATTTGGATGTCTGGATTTGGATTTGGCTGGCCCATAGAAGACAAAGGGTAGTAGCAGATGGAAAGTATTCAGTCTGGACATCAGTGACCAATGGTGTTCCACAGGGATCCGCTCTGGGATCTATGCTATTTGTAATTTTTATAGATGACTTTGATGAGTAAGTGGAATGGTGGATTAATAAGTTTGCCGATGACATGAAGATTGGTGGAGTTGTGGAAAGTGTGGAGGGTTAGTATAGGTTACAAGAGGACATTGACAGGATGCAGAGCTGGGCTGATAAGTGGCAGATGCAGTTGAACCTTAAAATTGTGAAGCGATTTATTTTGGAAGGTTATATTTGCATACACCACACAGAGTTAAAGGCAAACTTCTTGGCAGCGTGGAGTGACAGAGGGAACTTTGGCTCCATGTCCATAGATCCCACAAAGTTGCCACCCAAGTTGGCAGGGTTGTTCAGAAGGTGTATGGTGTGTTGGCCTTCATTAACAGGGGGATTGAGATTAAGAGTGGCGAGGTTAATGCTTAGCTCTATGAAGCTGTAGTTCAACCGCACTTGGAATATTGGGTTCAGTTCTGGTTGCCTCATTATAGGAAACATGTGGAAGCCTCAGAGAGTGTGCAGAGCAGATCTACCAGGATGCTGACTGGATGGAGGACATGTCTTAGGAAAAAAGGTTGAGAGAGCTAGGGCTTTTCTCACTGGAGCGAAGAAGGATGACGGGTGACAGAATAGAGGTGTTCAAGATGTTCAGAGAATAGTGGCTGTCAATTGAATTTGTTGAAGTCTTCACATCTCAGTAAGCAGCTCACAAAAAGACCTTTAGACTCTCCAAGGCTCCATCACCAACAAGCCACCATCTCTCTACTTCTTTTGCTTCCCTCAGTGCCTACAACCCTCCCTGTATCTTCCAGTAACCTGCTTTAGACACTGCAGGTCTGCCTACCTCTCCAGATAACCTGTTCCATCCCCAACAGCTCCCTCAAACACTGTAACACCCTCTGCTCTGTCTAATCCTTCTCTCTTCCACTGTCGTCCAGGCACAGCGGCGATCCTGTGAGGGACCAGTGTGCAATGGGATGTTATACATCTCAGCTGAGGCTTGAGGCCAACCATTACCTGGAAGTCACAGAGGGAGAGAACCTGACAGAGAGCACCACAGAGCTGGAGAATGTTAATCAGCAGCGAGGATCGAGGTCGACTGGGACTGGGAGTTGGAGAAACAGCAGAGCAGGAGATGTTTAGGGCATGAGCCCTTCATCAGGATGGCACTGGTGTATTCATTTTTTCATTCTGTGATTCAGAGGACATTGGGAAGCGTACTGACTCATGCAAGCAGCACTCTACATAGCATTGCAATGGAAACAGTGAATCCGTTGGTTGAACAGGGTGTAGAAAAGTTGATAAGAAGTACAGACTGATTGAAGTACAAACATAAGGATAGATAAATGACCGGATCAGATGGGTATACCCGAGGTTATTCCAGGAAGTGATGGGAGAGGTTTGTGTGCCTTTGACGATAACCTTGGCATTGTCATTGTCCACTGGAGTAGTGCCAGATGATTGGAGGATGGAAAATGTTATTCCCTTGTTCAGGAAAGGGAATACGGATAACCCTGGGAATGACAGAACTGTCAGTCTTACATCAGTGGTGGGCAAAGTAATGGAGACGTGTCTGAGAGGCAAGATTTACAAATACTTAGAAAACCATAGTTTGATCAGAGACAGTCAGCATGGCTTTGTGAGGAGCAGGTCATCCCTCAGAAACCTTATTGAATTATCTGAAGATTTGTAAAAAAAACACACTGATGAAGGTAGACTAGTAGATGTGGTGAACAACAATTTTAGCAAGGTTTGATAAGGTTCCCTATTGTAGGCACATTCAGAAAGTAAGGAGGCATGGGGAACAGGGAAATTTGGATGTCTGGATTTGGATTTGGCTGGCCCATAGAAGACAAAGGGTAGTAGCAGATGGAAAGTATTCAGCCTGGACATCAGTGACCAATGGTGTTCCACAGGGATCCGCTCTGGGACCTATGCTATTTGTGATTTTTATAGATGACTTTGATGAGTAAGTGGAATGGTGGATTAATAAGTTTGCCGATGACATGAAGATTGGTGGAGTTGTGGAAAGTGTGGAGGGTTGGTATAGGTTACAAGAGGACATTGACAGGATGCAGAGCTGGGCTGATAAGTGGCAGATGCAGTTGAACCTTAAACTTGTGAAGCGATTTATTTTGGAAGGTTATATTTGCATACACCACACAGAGTTAAAGGCAAACTTCTTGGCAGCGTGGAGTGACAGAGGGATCTTTGGCTCCATGTCCATAGATCCCACAAAGTTGCCACCAAAGTTGGCAGGGTTGTTCAGAAGGTGTATGGTGTGTTGGCCTTCATTAACAGGGGGATTGAGATTAAGAGTGGCGAGGTTAATGCTTAGCTCTATGAAGCTGTAGTTCAACCGCACTTGGAATATTGGGTTCAGTTCTGGTTGCCTCATTATAGGAAACATGTGGAAGCCTCAGAGAGTGTGCAGAGCAGATCTACCAGGATGCTGACTGGATGGAGGACATGTCTTAGGAAAAAAGGTTGAGAGAGCTAGGGCTTTTCTCACTGGAGCGAAGAAGGATGACGGGTGACATAATAGAGGTGTTCAAGATGTTCAGAGAATAGACAGAGTGGATAGCCAGAGCCTTTTCCCAGTGCAGAATTGGCTATTAACAAAGGGCATAACTTTAAGGTGATTGGAGGAAGGTTTAGAGGAGATTCTTTATTCAAAGAGGTAGGTTCTTTATTCAGAGAGTGGTGGGTGGGCGGAATGCACCACCAGCGGTGGTAGCAGTGTCAGATATATTTTGGATAGTTAAGAAGAGTCTTGGATAGGTACATGGGAGTTAGGACGTTGAAGGTCATGTAGGTTAGTCTGATCTAAGAGTAGGATAAATGGCCAGCAAAACATTGAGGGCTGAAGGGTTCTTACTGTGCTGTACTGTTCTGTGTTCCAAGTTTCACTCAGTTTGTGCATTCTCATTAATTGGTAATTGTTTGAGGGAGTGATGTGTGCGAGGGAGAGAGGTGTGCAAGGGAGTGCGGTGTGTGAGGTCAGGGAGCTGGGGTGGGACGTTAGACCAAGACTTCCAGTTTTGATGTGCATTGTTACCTTCACCTAAATGCCAGCACCATATGCGTGGTTACCCAGACCAGACAAAATCCACCAGGTTCAGTTATTAAAACGATTCTTGGCTTGCTGTTTGCTTCTGATTTCTTAAGATACATTCTGTTGGATGACCTATGAATTAGTATCTGACCAACCACAAACATGTACAGTTTTATTTTGATACTGTTGAATATGAAGGTGCATTTATTGGATACAGTTTCAGAGGGTTCACTGTGAGACAGAAAATGCTGCAATAGACTGCCAATTGTGAACATTTTCACCCAGTGTCTGGTCCACGTGACAAATGTATGGCGTCTGGGGGACATGCAAGATGTCATCACCATAAGTAACTTGTGTGGTGTGATTCTGAGACTCCATGTCCATACATCTGCTCCATGGGCCAGGCTCTGACTGAGGATAAATTTGTAAGACCTGGTTCCTCGTCAGTCGCTGGTATCTAATTTAGACAGCATTTGTACCTACACTGAGAGCAGTGATAGCCTGTTGGCTCGTTTCCTACTGCTGAAGGTGGATTCCAAATGGTTCTCTGTGAGGGAATATTTGAATTACTGCCCTGACTCAGGTTGGAAACTCTCTGGACAGATTCAGGAGCAAGCCAGTGTTTCACCCAGTGTCACAGGCAGCTGTGAGGTCCAGGAGCACTGTACCCGAATTCAGACATTTTGGAATCCACTTTTAATGTCAGTCATAATGCAAAGTGATGGGTTTACTGACCTGAACAATGATCAGGAGTTTGCCATGTTTGTGAATTGGGAAACAATAAGATATGAGCTACAATTATTCAACTGCACAATAACTGCACCATCTCTGAAAACAATTAAGTTGATTCTACATTGATGGAATTAAATGATAAACACCAAACAACCTTTTATGATACAAAAGTAAATAATGCACATTTTGTTTTGTATCGAAAAAGAACATATTGTCTGACTATTTTGGTGATCACAATTACACATTGAATCTCAGTATTCAAATGCATACATTGTTGCTCTATCATTTGCCAAGTGGTTGACCTCTGACTGATTGCATATTCAGAGTGAGCAAATGATTGAACAATCAAATCGACGTATCATTCTTACACATTTAAATATAATCAATCGATTTAATTTCTCACTAAATTGTGTGACCTCCAGCTATTTGCCAACAATTCTATTAGTTTTAAAATAACAATGGAAAAGGACAGACAAGAACTTAAATTTGAAGTTCTAACTTGGAGAAAGGACAATTTCGACGTTATTAGGCAAGAACTTTTAAAAGCTGATGGCGGCAGATGTTCGCGGGGAAAGGGATGGCTGGAAAATGGAAAGCGTACAGAAATGAAATAAAGAGAGTCCAGAGACAGTATATTATTTTTAGGGTGAAAGGAAAGGCTGGTAGGTATAGAGAGTGCTGAATGACTAAAGAAATTGAGGGTCCAGTTAAGAAAAAGAAGGAAGCATATGTCAGGTACAGGCAGGATAGATCGAGTGAATCCTTAGAAGAGTATATAGGCAGTAGGAGCATGCTCAAGAGGGAAATCAGGAAGGCAAAAAGGCAACATGAGATATCTTTGGCAAATTGAGCTAAGAAGAATCCAAAAGGATTTTTCAAATACATTGAGGGCAAAAGGGTATATAGGGAGAGAATAGAGCCCTCAAAGATCAGCAAGGTGCCTTTGTGTGGAGCCGCAGGAGATGGGGTAGATACTAAACGAGTATTTTGTATCAGTGTTTACTCTGAAGACATGGGCGATGTAGATATACAGAGAAATAGATGGTA
>NC_057717.1:54179026-54186315 GCF_004010195.1 Chiloscyllium plagiosum
TCAGGCAGCATCTGAGTTGCAGACAAAAAAGACAGTTTGGGCAAAAGGCTTTCATCAGGAATAAGGCTGGGAGTCTCGAGGTTGGAGAGATAAATGGGAGGGTGTGGCTTGGGAGAATTTAGCTGAGAGTGCAATAGGTGGATGGAGGTGGGGATAAGAGTGTTCGTTCGGAGAAGAGGGTGGAGCGGATAGGTATGAAGGAAGATAGACAGGTGGGGCAGGTCAGTAGGACAGTGCCAAGCTGGAAATACTGATCAGAACTTTGTGTGGAGTGTTGCATTAAAATTCACAATCCCACTGGATAAACTATTGCACCCGATCTCTCCTTATTTGTTTTGCTTTCATTCGATATAAACTCATAGAAAGTCAAGATGGAATGAAAAGAGGAAAGTAACGTTGCACTCCTTTTCATTATCCCAATTTAACTTACATCAGAAAAAAATTGGTGTATTCCTACTTTGATATGGTGTCGATTTATCACCAATCTCTGGTGCAAGGAAGGGCATGGGCAAGAATCTCCATCCAGTGTATACTAAAGATGCGAGGCACAAAGGGAAACCACAGCTGCGTTTGATAGAAGCAGCAGCCAGTGTAGGATTCAAATCCACACGTGCACAGTGACAGAGCCTTAACCTCTGGGCCGCGACAACCCATGGCAAAGGGTCTCACATGTGACCACATCAAGTTTACATGTGGTGCACCTATGGGATAAGACATTCCCTGAGCGGAATAGAATACACACCTTTATTTTTCTGCTTTCAGTGGAATAATATTACCAGCAAAATCCAAGGAATTGACCTCGTCCTTGGAAGGAATACCTTTCATTTATTCATTCCGAGTCGGAACTGTCTCAGAATGAACCAGCAAACATGAAATTCCCGTCACATTCACACGCACATTTAGTCTTGACGCATAATTTCTTCAGACAGTTTCTCTCTCACGTGAAGACTTATACATGGAGAGAGAAGTGAAGGTGATGTTTTAGCTCGATGGTCTTTCTCACATGGCTGAATCTGAACTGGGTAAAATTCCTGGAAATGCAGTTTTGTTCGTTTAATTTTATTACTTTTGCTTCAATTTCACTCTGTTCATTGCAATGATCGGAAGTGAATTTGATTTATGTGATTGGAACGTTAAATGTTGCATTCAATTTTGCTCCGAATTTATTTCAGCTTAAAGAAAATACTGATGAGAAAAGCAGAAGGTTAAACTACAAAACAAGATGCCAGTTTTGATGCTCAGTTACTTTGGCAGATTTCAGTGGTTGTCAAATGAACCCAACATCATGGCGATTGTCCTCCCACCTTTAAGCCATGGGATTAAAGCAGGAAATCGATCTCCAAGAGACGGGTCACTTCCTGTACATTATGGAATAGCTTTCCTTGACAATATACAAAACCTGGTCAGTTCCATTTATAATGCTTCATGTGCAATATTAATAGAAATCTTTCAAAACTCTGAGGGTTTTTTTTGCTGAATCTTACTCAGCTGAATACGTTCCCGATATTTCTTTGCATCTGAAGTCGTCCAAATTAGACATTGTTTCCTCGCACCTTCTAACCCCTACACCCCACTTTTACACTTTTAACTGGCCACAGGGTGTCCCTCTCCTGGTGAAACTCACTACTTGTGCGTCTCTAAATGTGCCTTTCCAAATATTTTGGAAACGGATTCTCTGAGTGACAGAAATTCTGAACAGCATCTCAACCAGATCTAGCTCCCGTCTCTATCCCCGCAGGCCCTTGGCTTGTGATTTCAAATAAACCTGCTGGAATAAAACCTGAAATCGTGTGACTGCTGACCTTATCGCTGTGTTACCCATGGCTAACTCACTTAACTTACTGAATTCACTCTCTGGACACATCAGCGCAATTTAACATGACCAATCTACCTAACCTACAGACTTAACAGCAGTTTGAACCACTGAGCAAATGTACCATCACATTGAACACTATCTGTATCATTTACACACTGGTAACTCAGCCGAGTGAAAGCAAGCTGCGCCCATCAACCGGAATTCAATGCACTCAAACGTGGTTCTGCGCTGTACAACCTCATTCGTTCTGCTGGAAATGTTTCTGCACTCAGGTCTGAATGGGTTTACTCTGCTTTCGGCCTCGGATTCCTGCTGTAAATAAACACATTAGCCAGGAACAATTCTATATAATGGTTTTCATTGCAACACAAACGCAATGTGCAGTTTGCTGAACTTACGTGTTTGCACCTTCACTGACACTCTCTCCCCCAGGAGCTGCAGTCCTTCCCCAGCTGATTCAGACAGCACTGTCTTTCCTGTGACATATCCAATCGAGCATGGAAGGCCAAGCATGAGGGACACTAACCACGATACTATGGAGGACAACATCGAAGGAGGCCCTTCAGCATGTTGTGGCTGCACTTGTCCAACGCAACTGCTTAACGACCTGAATCAAGTCTTCCATTGTTTAGCCCACAGTCTTATATGTTTGGGAATGGCAAATTAACATCTCAATTTTTTTCAGGTTGGAAGGGTTTCCACCTCTCTGACCCTTTCCGCACATCTACTCAAAACTTTTTGCCTTTTCCCGAAATCTCTTGGCCCCAGTGTTCGATTCCTCCATCAATAACAAACGCTTCTTTCAGTCTATCCTATCCATATCCCTCATTATTTTGTACATTTCAGTCCTGTCTTCTCCAATCTCCTCTGCTCGGTGACAAACTACCCCATTCTGTCCAGTCTCTCCTCATAACAGAAACTCTTTAGCCCAGACAATATCCCATTGAATCTGACCTGCAATGTTTCCATTGCGATCACATCATTGCTATACTCTGAATTGTAGAACTGCACACAGTAATCTAGCTACAGCCGAATTAACTTTTTTTTTCCCTATTCTGTTACAGTATGAGGGCGTCGCTGGCTCGGCAGTATTGATTGCGATCCCTAATTGCACAGCAGGCAGTTGAGACTCAACCATATTGCAGTGTGTCTGGAGTCACCTGGAGGCCCGAACAGGTAAGAATAGCATTTTCCTTCCTCAAAGGACGTCAGTAAACCCGATGGTTTTGTTTTTTCAACAATTGACCATGGATTTATAGGTGTTATTAGATTCGTAATTCCAGATATTTATTGAATCTCAATTCTAACACCTGGCATGGTTGGAGTCAAACACGGGTCCCTGGTTCATTTGCTTGGTGTCTGGGTTAACAGTCCAGTGGTAATAGAGCTCAGCCATTGCATAAAACCCGTGAAACTAATCTTTCTCAATGACGTCGCTTTTCCTCGATATCGTAATGTGTCATTTTCCTGAGCTTGACCCCCAATAATCGCAAGTCCATATCAGTAAAAGCTGCTACATGAGGATTGGCCTCACAACAGCGGTAACCAAATGGATCAACTGGTCTGCAGGTCCCGATGGTGGGTTTGGGGCACGTTCCCTCAGCAACAGTGACCGCAGCAGCACAGACTGAACAGTATCAATGTGAGACTCCGTGTTAGATTCTGCAGTGCCTTAATGAAATAGGAAATGACTCCACAACCACATGATAAAAGACCAACGTTCCCAAAACTAGTGCTCAGTTAAACTTGTTAGACTCTAACCTGGGGTTGTGTGACGTAAAGTTCAGTTAGTGATCGAAGGAGGGAGAGAAATCTCTGAGAACGGGTGGATTTGAATTCTGACATTTAAAACACAGAGATGTGAGCAAGCAGAATTTGAAGGGAAAAGATCATCACCTTGGAGAAAATTACCATGATAAAACAACTGATTCCTTTGTGTTTCACCACAACAGGGGCAGATGGAGCGATTACTGCCATGACTCGGATTCGAACTGAGGTTGCTACGACCACAACGCAGAATACTAAACACTATACGATCACGGCATTCCACAAACGCACACACTGATTGCGTGCTATAAGTACAGTATTATAGGAAATGTTAGGCAGCGTACCAAATGCACAATATCAGTGCTAAGCGAACAGTGGCAGATCTGTGGGAACTCAGAATGGGCTGACCGTTTAATATCGGTTCTCCCAGAGGCTGTGGTGATTCCATTATTATTATGCTGAAGGCTGAGATAAATAGATTTCTCCAAAACATCAAAAACTCCGGGGACAGTGCAGGTGTTGTTGAAATGTATGCTTCAATAGTAATACAGTTTAACATCGGCTACTTCACCAGTTTCCCCACACAAGGCAGGAACCACTGCTGCCACATAGTCCCAATTCCCCGCCCCAGAATCAGAGGAACTGAGTGGCGCAGTCGCGAAGATCCAACTGGAAGTCGGGATGGGAATGAGGTCGCACAGATACTCGAGGACTCCAGTGACACAACCGGTGAATGCACAGTATTTCTATGACGGTTTAGAGGCGCCAGCAATTCCGAGGTTGAGAGTGCTCCTGAGCAAAGGCGGGGCAGAAGGGAAATTTTTTCCCACTTATAACAATCTACAGTGCAGCTTGCTGAGACAGCTGAGTGCCACAACTGGAGCGTGGGCGGCTGGTTTGAAATTTGAACTTGCTTCACTGTCACCAACTTGCCTGGAATGAATGGCTTTTACCATTTTCATTTCCAATTGTTTAATATCTCCCTGCAGTCTACGGCTTTCTTCCTCATGGTTAATTGCATGACTAACTGTTGTATGATTTGCACACTGCTAAATCACGGCCACGATAAGTGAATATGAATCATTGATCTTTCTGAGAAAACAGTGGAACTCACTGCAGGCATGCTTTGTCGGTTTGCAGGCGACGCCAGAATTGTAGACAATGAGGAAGATTATCTAAGTTTCAAAAGGATCTTAATCCAATGAGTCGTTGGACTGAAAAATGTAACATGGAGGTCAATCTGGATAAATGGAAGGTATTGCATTTTGGTACAATAACAAGTTGCGTAGTGTTGGAGAACACAGAAGCTAGGGGTGCAGGTGCATAATTCCTTGTAGTTTGCATCACCTACAGACAAGGTGGTTCAAAGGCATTTAACATACTTCCCTTCATTGTTCAGTCCTTCGTGTATAGGAGTTGGGACGTTATGTTGAAGCTTTGCAGGACATTGATGGGGCCACTTCTGGAATATTATGTCCAGTTCTGGTCGCCCAGTTGTTGGAATGATATTATTCAGTTGGAGCAGGTTCAGAAAAGTATGCACGCATGTTGCCGTGTGTGGAAGGTTTGAGTTATAATGAAAAGCTGGATAGGCTGAGACTATTTTCAGATTCGAGATCGGGGTGCTGGAAAACCACAACAGGTAAGGCGGCATCCCAGGAGCAGGAGAATTTTTTTTTGCGCAAGTGTCCTTCATCAGGTTCTTCCCCGAAACATCGATTCTCCTGCTCCTCAAATGCTGCCTGACCTGCTGTGCTTTCCCAGCACAACACTCTGGACTCTGATCTCTCATCTGCAGTTCTCACTGTCTCCTAGTTGAGACTGTTTTCACTCTAGGATAGCGGTTTGAACGGCGACCTGATAGAAGTTTATCAATTATTGAGAGGCAAGTTAGAGTTAACGATAGCGGCCTTTTCCCGGTAGGGGAATTTCAAGGCGAGACGGCATCTGTTTAAGATGAAAAGAAAGAGATTTTTAAAAAAAAATCACGTGAGGCTTTTTTTAAGGAAAGTGTTTTACGTATGCAATTAACTTGCTGAGGAAGTGATGGATGAGTGTACGTTTGCAACATTTAATGGACAATTGATTCCAAACATGAATGGGAAAGTGGGATTTTTAAAATAAATTTCTTCATGCCTAGTACATCAGTTATTTCCCAGAGGACATTTAAGAGTCAACCACGGTATTATCCATCTGGAGTCTCTTGTGGGACAGAGCAGATGAATATAACAGTTTGCTTCCCGAACTGGCATGAATGAATCAGATGGGAGTTTCCACACATCTGATTCAGGTCATCACGCGACTCTTCAATTCCAGGTGCTTATTGAATTCAAACTCCACTATCTGTCATGCCAGGACCTGAACTCTTTGTCCCCAAAATATTACCTAGCTTTTTTGATTAACGACACAGTAATAAAACTACAAGGGCATTATAACCACTCAACGGGTACAGCAGGAGGCAGATGGGACGAGATTAGTTTGGCAGTATGTTCAGCATGGATTGGTTGGACTGACAGGCCTGTTTTAATGCTGTATGACTCTATGATTGACGCTATGGAACAAATAGCTGGTTGGGATTAACAGCAGCAATGACAGCATAATCGAACACCTGAAGTGTATGACATATGTAATCCTGCTGAAGTCTCCGGGGGTTGTTTTGCTCAGTCATCCTTCCCACACACGGGACTGGTGAACGGTCTCTCCCCAGTGTTACTGATGAAATGAGTTTCGATTTCTCTGGTTAATTGAATCCCTTCCAGCAGTTCCCACATTGCCCTGCTGTCTCTGTGGTATCAGTGTCCTTTTTTCTACCCAGGGTAAACGATCCTTTCAAATTGTGTCCACACAGATACAAATCCCGTTTTCCATGTTGTTAATGTGTTTCCATTCTTTCTCATTCACCCACAGGGTGTGAGTATGACTGGTCAGGACAACATTTATTTTTCACCCCTCGTTCATTGCTGTCTGGCTACACCACAAACTCGGGTGTGATCCCAGACTAGGTGTCTGTCTGTGGGCAGTCTGCACATTCTCTGTGTGTTTGCGTTTTTATTTCTCCCTCTGACCAAAGATGTGCCAGTTACAGGGATCAACAATGGGAAATGCAGGCTTATGGGACAGGGAATACCCTGGGGTCTTGTGGGATACGCTTCCGATATACCCTGTGGACTGGAAGGGCCGACAAGCCTCCATCCCCACACGGTGAGGATTCTTGAACTAAGGGTCAGATCATGTTTGTTTCTGGTCCTGGAGTCTCTCGTAGGCAGGACTGGGTGAAGATGGTAGAATTCCCTGCATAAGGGACATGAATGAATGAGATTGCAGGAAATTAAACTCATGATCTCTGTTTCTGAAGTCAGGCTTTTATTTCAGGTTTTATTCGTCGGCCTTCAAGCAAATCGATCCATTTGGATACCGCGGTTGTAAAATCAATTCCCATGTAGCAGTTTTTACTGACATAGGCCAGAGACAATTGGAGCGTCAGGCTCATGGAAAAGACCCAGGGAAGTTTTGGTGAAAAGACATTTTATTGGAAAAGATCAGCTTTTATGGCTTTCTGCGTTGTTCTTGTGATAATTTCATAGGACTGATAATCCAGAGACCGATGTAATAGTCTGGGTACTCGGGCTTGAGTCCCACTATGTCATGATTGTCAAATTTGGATTCAAAAAATATCTGCAAGGAAGAATCTAATGACTACTATAGA
>NC_057717.1:54186394-54199358 GCF_004010195.1 Chiloscyllium plagiosum
GAATGTTGTGTGCAGTTTTGCAAGTCACATTATAGCAGGGATGTGATCACACTGAGAAAATTGCAGGAGATATTTACCGGGATATTGTTTGGGCTGAAGAATTTCAGTTGTGAAGAAAGACAGGACAGAGTGGAGTGTTTGTCTTAGTGCAAAGGAGATGTAGACAAGATATGATTGAGTATGGACAGGGTTGACTGAATGAGTTTCCCATTGATGGAGGGATCGGTCAGCAGGGGCCAGAGACTTAAGGAGAAAGACAGAAAGGTTTGAGAAGATGTGCGCAAAAGCTTTATCAACCAGTGGGTGGTTGGAATTTGGAATACACTGTCTGCATTTTTCAGAGTGGCAAAAAACCCTTATAACTGAATAAATATTCAAATGTGAACTTTTGATGCCAAGACATATAAGGCTGTGGGGTAACCATTCTGAAATGGGATTCAGTTCATTAGGCAGTTGTTTTTGACAAGTGTGGCCACATTTGCTTGAAGACCTTCCTTTGACACTTTTGCCCTCGGTAGTATAATGGTTAGTGACCCCGCCTGTCACAGGACTCAATTCTCCGCTGGGGACAGTGTAAACGTTTTAAAACTGTCGCTCCATTCCCAAGTGCGGGTATTGATACCTGTCCTTCCAGTCTCGATGGGGCATATCACAGGAAGGACAGTGCTGCCTGAATAAAGGTGGGGAAGGACTGCAGCTCTCAGGGAGGCAGAGTTTCAGTGAACGGCCAAACACGTGACTTCTGCAAACTTCCCCTTGTGACTGTGTTGGAATGAAAAGCATTTGACAGACTTGTTCCGGATTGAAGTGTTTCCGAGAAGCAGGAAGCTGAGGAAGAAACAACATAAACGCATTCAAATATGAGTGCAGAAACATTTCCCACAGCACGAATTAAATTGTAAAGGACAGATTGGCGTTTCGATACAGTGAATTTGGGTTCATTTGTTTTGATGAGGCTGTTACCAGGGTATAAAACCATAAAAAATGATACAGCATTTGCTCAGTATGATGGAACATTGTCTCAGTAATTCGCACTGCTGTTCAGAGGGAGGGTTAGGTTGATTGGCAAAGTTAAATTGCTCTCTCGTGTCCAGGGAGTGAATTAAGTGAGTTAGGTGAATTAGCCATGGGTAACGCGGGGATCAAGTCAGCAGTCACAGGACGTCAGGTTATACTCCAACAGGTTTATTTGAAATCATAAGGGGGAGGGATTCCCCTTCTTCAGGTGAAATATAAGGAAATAGGGAGGGGAGCTAGGTCTGGGTGAGATGCTCTTCAGAGAGTCGACACCGGCTCGATTGACTGAAATGCTCTTTCTGCACTGTAGGATTCTGTGATTCTATGAATTGATAATGACGGTATTTACTGGGGTGTAAGGCAATTAGAGAAGATGCTGATGGGGGTGTACTGAGGATGAGATTTAGTTCACTTGTCTTCTTGTAAAATTGAGAACAGTAATCCCTGAACCAAGGAAGACTTAATGGGTTTTTTTCAGGTTATGAAATGTTTGGACAGATTAAAAGGTAGAAAGTTCCTTCTTTCAAGTAAGTAAACATCCAGATGTCAGGTATACAATACCATTGATAAAACCTTTGAAGGACAAAGAAATAATGAGAACAGAATCGCTCTCACTCCGAGAATCTGTTTTTCCAAATATTTGGAAAGGCACATCTGGTGAAATACAAGAAATAAATTTCACAAGGAGAGAGACAGCGTGTGGCTAGCTAAAGGTGCAGAGAAGGAGTGTAGTCGGCCGGAAGTTGCAGGGAAACAATGTCTAAGTTGGTTGACTTTAAATGTAAAGAAATTTCTTTAATGTGTGCAGCTGAATAAGATTCGGTTCCAAAACTCTGCATTTTGAAAGATTTGGCATAATATTCCACGTATAGCATTGTGAATGGAACTGAGTGGATTTTTATTTATTGTGAAGGGAAGATATTAAATAATGAATAGGAAGTGACCAGTTGTTTGAAGATCGACTTCCTGCTTTAATCACATGCGTTAAAGATGTGAGGACAAACACCATGATGTTTGGTCCATTTACTGCTCAGTGAAATCTGCCAAAGCAACGAGCGACAAAATTGGTGGGTTTTCTTTTGCACTTTAACCCTCTGTTTTTCTAAGCAGTATTTTCCTTAAGCTGCAAGAAAGTCAGAGCAAATTTGAATACAACATTAATCGTTCCAATGAGATATATCTAATTCACTTCTGATTATTACAATGTACATTGTGAGGTTTCAGCAAAATTAAAATGAAACGAACAAATCAGCATTTCTTGCGATTTAATCCAATTCAGGTTCAGCCATATGAGAAAGGCCGTTGAGCAACAACATCGCCTTTATTTCACTCACCATGGCTGCTTCTTCACGTGAGAGAAAAAGTGACTGAAGTAATTATGAGTCAAATGTAGATGTAAATATGATGGAAAATTCTTGTCCTGTTTCATTCTGACTCAGTTCTGACTCAGAATGTATTACTAACAGCTATTCATTTGACAAGCATGGCTATTTATTGGAATTTGCTGTTATTATAATTCTAGTGAAAGCAGAAACACAATGGTGTAGATTCGATTCCGCTCTGGAACTTTCTCATCCATGACTTTCACCACATGTGCTGAGGAGACCGATCGATTATGGTGGTGGGTTATTATACCACTGTGCTCCACATTCACGGGTTCGAGTCACACTCTGGTTGCTAATTTTACGCACCGCTCTAGCAGTTTTTCTTTGCACATCACACTCTGCTATACACTGGATCGAGAATCTTGTTCTTGCCCTTTACTGCACGGGAGATTCACGAATAATCGACACCACATTAAAGTTGAAATGAAGAATGAGAGCAGTCATTCTATTCAATTGCAGATTAAATTGGTGTAATGAGAAAGAACGCATTTTTCTTTCCGCCTTACATTCAATCTTGTCTTTCTATAAATTTACATCGAAAGAAAGAGAATAAAATAACAAGCGATCGGGAACACAGGTTTATCCAGTGGGGTTGTTCATGAGTATTTTAACTTAATACTTCACACAATGATTTGATTAGTATTTCAAACAGTCACTCGGAATTGGAACCGCAGAAAACCTCACCAATGAGACGAACCTTTCATTCTTTCACAAATTTCTGCTGTGTGTGAATTATACAACGACCCATCATCCAGCGTGTTCACTGACTTGCCAACTGTATAAGATTTAGCAACTTCCTTCAGCAACCACAGCTTCTGTACACAGCCACCTGTGCTGAGCCCAGTGTCATTTGCTGCTCCCAGGTCACAGCACATTTCTTCTTGCTGAGTTTATGAGCCTTGTTCTTGATCTGTCTGATCTGTTTAATAAACCTTTTCTGTCACTTCATCCCATCCCCTCACAATTCTGAACTTATGAATAAAATAAGGCGTTAGACCAAATGTTAAACCAAGTGGAAGTATGCTATTCAGCCCAAAGAGTCTGCTCAACCATTCAACAAACTCATGGCTGATCTGATTTGGAAATGCCAGTGTTGGACTGGGGTGTACAAAGTTAAAAATCACACAACACCAGGTTATAGTCCAACAGGTTTAATTGGAAGCGCACTAGCAAGCGTCGCTCCGAAAGCTAATGTGCATCCAATTAAACATGTTGGACTATAACCTGGTGTTGTGTGATTTTTAACATAGTTAATCTGATAATCTTGAATTCCTTTCTGCTCACTTAGCTCGACAAAGTTTCATCATCTTTCTGATTAACTTTCTGGCACAGTTTGAATATACCCAACCACACAGTCTCACAGCGGTTATTGGAAAATGCCACAGATTCTTTGACCCCTGAGCAAAGATATTTCTCCTCATTTCTGAATTAAATGGGCAATATCTAATTCTGAGATTATGTCCTCTGGTGCTCTCCTCAGAGCATAGGGCAAGCCACTTGCCCGTATCTACCCTGTCAAGATCCCACGAATATTGAACGTTTATAATTGTTATTATGTGATTGTAAAGTTCCCCTCCTCCTCCTTTGTTGCAAGGATAATAATCCCATCCTAACCAATCATTCCACGAAGTTCTACTGTATGCAGAATTAGCAACATGATTGTACGTCTGCGCTGTCCCTTACATGTAATGAAGGTAGGTGGAGAAATTTCGGCGAGGAAATGGGTTGAAATTTCAGGCGCAGATGGGAATTGGAACTTGAAATCAGAAAGCGATGAGAATCGGCTTGACCCACAGAAGGACCAAATACAGCGAAGATAACTCTGACAAATGAGAATCTAATCATATTCGATTGACATTCAATGGCTTCAATGTAACTGAATTACTCCGTGTAATCGTCCTGGGAGCTAGTATTTCGGAGAAATGGAACCTGACCACCCATATAAATAAGTTGATGACAAAAACCTGTCCGCCGGTCGACTTTGTTTGATTATTAACTCAACTCTTGTCTCCATGAAGCCTACATCGTCCGCAACGCACCGATCAGATGTTTAACAGAACTCTCTCCATTTGCCGAGGTGGGTGCAGCTTCAATACCACTGAAGGAACTGGGCACTCTCCACGACAATGCAGTCACTTTACGGTATATTTTTCAACACCTGAATATTTATTCCTTTAACTGCTAAGGCACAATTGCAGCAGAGAGCACCACATAGAAGATTCACTGGAATAAGTCATCCAGGCTTTGTTGACAGAACGTTCAAAGCTCAAAAACTGTACTGACTATAAGGACAAGGTTGAAGATGCACTGAACCTTCACCATTTACAAATTACCCTCCAAGGCACATACCAGCATGACCTGGAGGGGAATCAGTGATAAATTCATTGAGTGGTGAAGTAGGTTGATGGGCAAAGATTTATACTTCAGCCCTCTATCTTTCATCTTGCAATTTTTAAAAATGTAGATTATTGCATGGACCAGACTTGTGCTCATTCCTTTAGTTGTTTCCTAAACTGGCGGTTGCTAAAGATCGAATATCATCCACAGTCTGTGGTCAACAATAGAAAATACCCAAAAACCTCTCGAACAACTGATGTCCCTGTCCAACAATCTTCAGGGATCTGTGAATGTCCACTCCAAGATCTCTTTGTTCCTATACACCACTCAGAATGCTCATTGTTATTGTTACAACTCCCCAAATTCACTACCACTCATTGGTCTGGATTCAATTCCATTCACCATTTTTCCTTTCCACCTGATGGATACATCCCTGCGGTCACTGACATTATTCATTATAGTAAACTACACAACTATGTATCGTCAGTAAACTTCTAAATCATGACTCCTAATAAAAAAGTTTGATTTATTGATCTACATCAGGAAACAGTGGTACTTCACTGGGAAAAATCTTCCAAACATGGTTCCTTGCTGCATGGGATGAACAACTGCCATATTCCAATCTCCAAGGGTTGCTAACCCAGTATCTCGCCACTACATTTGCAGATGACACAAAGATTGGAGGAGAAGCCAGAAATCATAGGGGACTGTCAAAGAATGAAGGGGATTATAGATATACAGATGGGTTGAGCGGAGAATTGGCAAATGGTGTTCCATTCAAGAAAATGTGAGGTGATGATTTTGGGAAGTCTAATTCCAGAGCCAAGTATACAGTAAACGGAACAGCCTTGAGTAAACTTGATGAGAAGAGAGATCTTGGAGTTCAGGTTCTTTGTACGCTCAAGGTGACTGCACAGGTGGATAGAGTGGTCAAGAAGGCATGTGGCATTCTTGTCTTCACCGGATAGGGCATTGAGTATAAGAGCAGGCAAATCCTGCTAAAATTGTACAGGAGTTTGGTTCGGCCGGGTTTAGAATACTCTGTACAGTTCTGGTATGCAAATATTATGTGGACGTTTAGGAGAGAATGCGGAGAAGGTTTACGCAGATGTTGCCTGGGTATGGAAGATGCAAGCTCTGAAGAGAGGTTGAGTAGGTTACTTCTGCTTTCATTAGAAAAAACGAGATTGAGGGGACCTGATTGAGGTCTACAATATAATGAAGGGTACAGACAGGGTGGCTAAAGATAAGCTTTTTTTCAAGATGAGTAATTCAATAATGAGAGGTCACACGTTCAATGAGAGAGGTGAACCGTTTAAGGGAGATAGACGTGGAAAGTATTTTACACAGAGGGTGGCAGGTGCTGGAATGCGTTGCCAGCAGAGGTAGTAGAGGCAGGCATGGTAGATTCATTTCAGGTGCGCCTGGACAGATGCATGAGTAAGTGAGGAGCAGAGGGATACGGATGCTTAGAAATTGGGCGACATGTTTAGATAGTTGATTTGGACTGGCTGAGGCTTGGCCGTCCAAAGGGCCTGTTCCTGGGCTGCACATTTTCTGTATTCTTTGTTCTTCTTTGTTCACTACACTACCAACTGTGGATTACAGGTGAAGTAGTGTTACTTCTGCAATCATAATTACTTATGCAAGGTAAATGAACTCACACCAGTGCACAATTGTTTCAAGCAAGAGCTGAGTCAACAAGAATGAAACGTATGTGAATGAAATATATAATTGTTTTCATATTAGCTAAAATGTGCATAAAGAATGAAACGTGCCTGCAAACAATGGTAGATGGTACAGACAAATAGATAAGGTGCTGTGACGGTGTAGGTTAAGCCAGATATGCTTGTACAATCAGTAGTTAAAAGCATTTGTTTCCCATTTCTGCAAAGAACAAACAAAAAGTAAACCCAATTAAAAGGTCTTAAGGTTCAATATGGTTGGGTAAGGGAGGAAATGTCACAAGTGGTGGAAATAGATCGCAGTGAAGGAGGATATACCTAACAGTTGACCACAGCCAGGATGTGGTGACAAGGCCAAGTAAAAGCTGTAATTTGTTATGCACAAGGCCGGATAAGGCAAGAGATAAACAATAGTAATGGGCAGCGGGTTTGGTGTAGTGAATCCTATGTACTTGCTAAACTCTGCGAGTCTATTTCAGGCACCACGCTTGCAAGTGTATAATAAACATACTGATTGCTTCATATCTTGTCTCGCATGAAATTATTGAAGTTTGTGGGTTTAGTTTCTCACAATTGGGGGATGGTCCGCGATATTCTTCCATCGCCGGGGGGAGTGGTTGGCCCTGGACACTGGGAAGAGGCCTCCCATTCACAATTGAGGAGCGGTTTCTTGTCCCAGTTTTGTCCGCTCCCTTGGGCTGCTGGCACGAATCCCACAAGAGAGACATCTGAATCAGACAGTGAAAGAAGGTCGATTAAAAATATGGAAAAAAAGGGGGCCAGGCAACTCTGTGCACAGACCAACGTCAGATAACTGACTTTTAAGTATTAACTTGGTGGCCGGGAAAAGGGGTATTTAATCGCTGAGGGATTGGTGAGCGGCCCGAGAAATGGGGGGTAGGCAGAGTAAGTCGAACTGTCACGGAGTCAAGGAAGAAAAAGTCCCTGGTAACATTCCTCCTGAAAGTCCGTTGGGGAGGATGTTGAGGGAATGGACAAGTAACACCTGTACAAGGGGAAAAGATAAAAAGAAAATGATTGAATATTGTTGTTTATTATGGACCAAAGAACCAATCCTTCATCCAGCTGTCTTCTGGCCAAAGTATGATTCGGATGAGGATTGGGTATGTCAGTATTTAGATTTGTACATGAATAAAAAACAACCATTTAGTCAAGAAGAGGCGGACTATGCGTCCTGTTGGACGGGCAGTTTGGGAATGATGGTAGTAAAGACAAAGGATTCCCCCTCTGTCCCACCCAGTCCCTGGGATCCTTTTGCCTGTTTGCACCCCGTACCATAAAATCAGATTAGGTGAAAATGGGGAAGGAGGAGAGACAGACAGACAGGGGCAGGGAATGGATGACCCACAAGAGGAGAATGAAGGGGCGGTGGACAGGGATGTTGTTGTTCCTGACCATCAAACCTCAACAAAAGGAAAGGTAGATAAAGTAGATGTAGAGCAGGCCTCTGGAATATCTAAACCAAAGCCTAAGGGGGATGAACAAAAACAAAAAAAGGGGAAGAATATAAAGACTTATCCCCTTTGGGAGGTACCAATAGGGGACAAAGAGATTGTGTTTGTAAATGTCCCCCTCACCAGTGGGGAGTTCAGAACATTTAAAAAGGAGATGAAAGTCCTAGTTGAGGATCCGGTAGGGCTGTCTGAACAAATTGATCAATTCGTGGGGCCCAGTCTGTATACGTGGACTGAGAAAACGTCTATTTTGAATGTACTATTTACTGGGGAAGAAAGGGGACTTATACCAGGAGCAGCCATTAAAATATGGGACAGGGAAGTTCCCATTGGGGATGGGGATACGGGTCAGGAAGAGACGGAGTTTCAACTCAGAGACAGCCAGTGGGAAAATCAAAACCCGGAGCATAGGGAAGAAATTAGGGAATTGAAAGACCTGATTCTAAAAGGAATAAGAGAGGCAGTTCCAAAGTCGCAGAATTTGACTAAAGCCTTTGAAGTTAGACAGAAGAAAGGTGAGACTCCCTCAGCTTTCTTGCAAAGATTAAGAGTCTCAATGCGGAAATATTCGGGAATGAACCCTGAACACCCATTGGCACAGGGTTTTTTCAAAGTATGTTTTGTGACAAAGGCATGGCCAGACACAGAGAAAGATACTGAAGACCGAAGGGAGGAGTGAAACACCATTAGATGAATTGTTAAGAGAGGCACAGAAAGTATTTGTAAAGAGAGAGATGAGAGACAAAAACAAAAGGCAAAAATGATGGTAACTGCGGTTGATGAGGTAGTTAAGAAAATAATGGAACCAACAGTGAGCAACCGGAGTGGCGGGTGGCAGTATGTAGGACAGAGAGGAAAAGGAGAGGGAGAGGAAAAGGGGGAACATTTGATAGAGAGTTCGGGCGACAGGGGCAGAGATGGAAGTCTCCACAGGCAGGATGCAGTTATTGCAGAAACTCGGGCATTTTAAGCGGGAGTGTCCTGATCTACAAAGGGAAGAAAGGGCAATGCCGCTTATGAATTTTGATGAAGAATAGGGGTGTCAGGGGTTGCTGCCTCCGGGGAGCCACCAGGAACTCTTGATCAACTTGAAGGTGGACCCTGTGCGGAAGAGGTAGTCTTCCTAGTAGATACGGGGGTAGCAGGGTCATCGCTGAATATTAAACCAAGTAAAGTAGAAATATCGACACGGTCAATTACTGTTTCCGGCGTAAAAGTGGAAGGAGTTATTGTTCCAGTATTTGAACCTATGATGATAGAAGGTCCGAAGGATACAGTCACAGGGGAAGTGCTGTATTTCCCTGATATAGGAAGGAACTAACTAGGGAGAGACGTAATTAGCCTTTTAGGACTGGAGATTTGATTTCAGGAAAAAAAATTAGTATAATTAGTATAATTAGAAAAATAATACAATGGCAATATTGACAGAAGATGTGGAGAGAGAGATAGACCCTATTATATGGGCTTGAGAAGGGAATCGTGGAAAAGTACAATCCGTCCCCTAGTAATAAGTTTAAAAAGGAAAGGAGACGTTGTTTATGAGCGACAATATCCCATTTCCATAGGAGGTAAACGAAGACTGCAGCCAGTAATTGAGGGGTAGAGATGGACTGTTGGAGCCATGTATGTCTCCTCATAATATCCTAATTCTACCAGTGGAAAATCTGATGGAACTTCTCGATTGGTGCAGGATTTGAGAACATTGAATCGAATAGCCACCAGGAACTCTTAATAAACTTGAAGGTGGTATCCTGTGGGGAAGAGGTAGTCTTCCTAGTAGATACGGGGGTAGCACGGTCAGGCACTATAGAACAGATCAGGCACCCAATGGTTCCAAACCCCAAACATTATTAAATTAGATTCCTCATGACCACAAATGGTTTAGTGTGATAGATTTAAAGGATACCTTTTGGGCTTGTCCCTTGGTGGAGGAAAGTAGGATTTGTTTTTTGCCTTTGAATGTGAAGATTCCAAAACAGGACGGGAACAGCAATACTGGTGGACCATGCCCCCCAGGGGTTTACGCAATCCCCGAATTTATTTGGACAGATGGTAGAACAAATATTGGAGAAATTCAGATGCCCCAAGGGAACTGCGCTGTTGCAGTATGCAGACGAAGTCTTTGTAACTGAAAAGAGAAGAGAACGTGTAGTAGACGCCACTAAAAAAATATTGAATTTCCTTGGTCAGCAGGGACTGCGAGAATCTAAAAACAAAATACAATATGTGGAGCGAGAAGTGAAATACTTGGGACATTTAGTTAGGAAAGCGAAAGAAAAGCCTGGAACAGTTAGAGGGAACAGTGGGGATTCTGCTGCCAAGGACGAAACGGGAATTACATAATTTTTTGGGTTTAACAGGATATTGCAGATTGTGGATTGATCCTTATGCTCAAAAGATGAATACATAAAATCGCAAACAATGAGAGAAGGAGCCAAAGTGTCTGAGTTGGGAAGAAGAGGAAAAATAACTATTTAAGAATTCAGAAGAGATCTGATCCATTCCCACGTGTTAGCCTTACCTTCTCTAGGTAAACTTTTCCAGCTCTTTGCTACTGTAGATAAGGGAGCGGCTTTGGGAGTATTAACCCAAAGGTGGAGAGGAATGAAACAGCCAGTAGCATATCTTTCGAAGCTATTGGATCCAGTATCCTGGGGGTGGCCGGAGTGTGTGCAGGCCGTGGCTGCCACTGCACTGTTGGTGGAGGAAAGCCGAAACCTTACATTTGGTGGAGCTCTAATAGTAAGCAACCCACAGCAAGTGAGATCGATCATAAACCAAAAAGCTGGGCGATGGTTGACAGATTCGCGTGTTCTGAAATATGAGGCAATATTAAGAGAAAATGATGATCTAGTGTTGGTCACTGACAATTGTTTATATCCAGCTGCCTTTCTTTGGAATGGAAAAGGAGAATCTCCTCAGAATCCAGAACACAACTGCCTTGACATTATAGAATACCAAACTAAGGACCGCATGGACCTGAGTGATGTTCCCTTCATGCAGGAGCCTGACGTTTTATACACGGATCATCCCGGGTGACTGAAGCGCAAAGATATAATGGGTATGCAATTGTAGAAGGGACGAAATGTAGTGTGGTCGACGCATCAAGGTAGCCAAATGGGCATTAGAAAATAAAGAGGGAGCAGTATACATTAACTGTAAATATGCATTTCGTGCTGTGCACATTTTTGGAAAGATATGGCTGGAAAGAGGATTGATCAATTGCTGGGGGAAGGAATTAGCACATGAGGAGTTGATTAAACGGGTCTTGGAGTCCGTATTACTCCCATGAGTAGTATCGATAGTGCATGTAAATGGTCATCAAAAAGGAAATGAAGCAGAAATTCGGGGGAATAGATTAGCCAATGAAGTGGCTAGGGAAGCAGGCCTGGACCCACAAGGAGTGGTGATTCATTCCCTCATACCTACTGTCCCTGATCCTCGGGAAGCTCCGATATTTACTGAAAGAGAGGAAAAATAGTTAAACGATTTAAGGGCTGCAAAGACTGCAGACGGGCATTGGATGTTACCTGATGGAAGGGAAATGTTAAACAAATGGTGATGCGAGAGATTAAGGCTGTCCTACACCAAGGCAGCCATTGGGGAGTACAAGCAATGTGTGATTTAGTTCTTAGGAATATATACAATTGTTAAACACATATGTGAGGGATGTGTAATATGCAGAAAGGTAAATAAATAAGTCTTGAGAAAACAGAACCCGGGAGGAAAAGACACGGGATTGAGACCCTTCCAGAGTATACAAAAAGATTATACTGAACTACCCAGAGTAGGAAGACGAAAATATATGCTGGTAATAATAGATCATCTATCTAGTTCGGTTGAGGCATACCCCCAAGCTACCGCCACTGCGAGTGGCATGTCTACAACAATATTAGAGCACAAAATTCTCTGATATGGGCGAGTGAACCGTATAGATTCCGACCAAGGAACTCATTTTGCCTCTAAAGTGTTACAGGAACGAATGGAGAATTGCCAATTCTCGAAACTCAAGATTTTTTCTTAAACAAGTATATACTGGGCTTGTCCTCCTCTTTGTCTTTCCTCAGGAAACAGGGTTTATTGGCACAGACTCCGCCTCTTCAATTCACCGTTCGTCCCATCCGGCCTGGAGATTGGATCTTAGTAAAATCATGGACAGAGACTAAATTGCAGCCAAGACTGGGAACGGCCGTATGACCGAAATGCTAATAAGGACGGCGGAGTCAGGCTGGACTCATTACACTCGGATCAAAGGGCCAGTAGAATCTCCAGTCGAGGAAGAAATCTGGACAACCGAATCAACGCAATAACCGCTGAAACTCAGTCTAAACAGAGTTTGGGTTACTGATTATACAGTGGCGACGCAAGCGCGGGGTTATTTCTGTAGGATTATATATATTCAGTCTTTTCGTGCTTCAGAACGATTTTTAGAATGTTGGGGATGCTGAGAGTTATGATGTTAGCCCTCTTAGTTTTGGAATTTTGTCAAATATCAGGTTAATTGACCATGCTGAATTGCCCGTAGTGTTAGGTATGGGGTAAATGTAGGGGTATGGGTGGGTTACGCTTCGGCGGGTCGGTGTGGACTTGTTGGTCCGAAGGGCCTGTTTCCACACTGTAATGTAATGTAATCTAATCTAATCATTTTCATATGTGTGACTAACGGTTCCTGAGTCTGATAATCCACAAGTAATAGACGCTGATGCATGCAGCTTTGTACATTGTGGGAATGTAGATAATCAGAGACAGTACCGCAGCTCAGAAACACATCTTAATTCCTATGGGGATAGCCTTGGGAATGGTACTTGGTATAATGATCTCGTCACAGTACACTGAGCCCCCTTCCTACCAGCTCGCGATTGTCCCGATAAAAAGTGTAACCCATTATATCTAACGATAAAGAAACTCACATGGCACGAATCAATCCTGAGGGTGGAGGGGGCGCGGCGCGGGAGATGGGTGCGGCATCTATCAGGTACAATTAAATGAAACATTTGGGATAGAAATGAAAACAAACGGGAATAATTTCTCAGGCTGTTGCTTTCGAATTAGCATAGGACAGGGA
>NC_057717.1:54199858-54211354 GCF_004010195.1 Chiloscyllium plagiosum
TGTGAATCATACAATGATCCATCATCCAGCGTGTTCACTGACTTGCCAACTGTATAAGATTTAGCAACTTCCTTCAGCAACCACAGCTTCTGTACACAGCCACCTGTGCTGAGCCCAATGTCATTTGTTGCTCCCAGGTCACAGCACATTTCGTTTTCCTGAGTTTATGAGCCTTGTTCCTGATCTGTCTGATCTGTTTAATAAACCTTTTCTGTCACTTCATCCCATCCCCTCACAATTCTGAACTTATGAATAAAATAAGGCGTTAGACCAAATGTTAAACCAAGTGGAAGTATGCTATTCAGCCCAAGGAGTCTGCGCAACCATTCAACAAACTCATGGATGATCTGATTTGGAAATGCCAGTGTTGGACTGGGGTGTACAAAGTTAAAAATCACACAACACCAGGCTATAGTCCAACAGGTTTAATTGGAAGCGCTTTAGCTTTCGGAGGGATGCTCCTTCATCAGGTGATAGTCACCTGACTATCACTTGATGAACAAGCGTCGCTCCGAAAACTAGTGCGCTTCCAATTAAACCTGTTGGACTATAACCTGGTGTTGTGTGATTTTTAACGTAGTTAATCTGATAATCTTGAATTCCTTTCTGCTCACTTAGCTCGACAAAGTTTCATCATCTTTCTGATTAACTTTCTGGCACAGTTTGAATATACCCAACCACACAGTTTCAACAGCGGTTATTGGAAAATGCCACAGATTCTTTGACCCCTGAGCAAAGAAATCACTCTTCATTTCTGAATTAAATGAGCGAAATCTCATTCTGAGATTATGTCCTCTGGTGCTATCCTCAGAGGATAGGGCCAACCACCTGCCCGTATATACCCTGTCAAGATCACACAAATATTGAACGTTTATAATTGTTGTTATGTGATTGTAAAGTTCCCCTCCTCCTCCTTTGTTGCAAGGATAATAATCCCATCCTAAACAATCATTCCACGAAGTTCTACTGTATACAGAATTAGCAACATGTTTGGACGTCTGCGCTGTCCCTTACATGTAATGAAGGTAGGTGGAGAAATTTCGGCGAGGAAATGGGTTGAAATTTCAGGCGCAGATGGGAATTGGAACTTGAAATCAGAAAGCAATTAGAATCGGATTGACCCACAGAAGGACCAAATACAGCGAAGGTAACTCTGACAAATGAGAATCTAATCATATTCGATTGACATTCAATGGCTTCAATGTAACTGAATTACTCCGTGTAATCATCCTGGGAGCTAGTATTTAGGAGAAATGGAACCTGACCATCCATATAAATAAGTTGATGACAAAAACCTGTCCGCCGATCGACTTTATTTTGATTATTAACTCAACTCTTGTCTCCGTGAAGCCTACATTGTCCGCAACGCACACATTTGATGTTTAACAGAACTCTCTCCATTTGCCTAGGTGAGTGCAGCTTCAATGCCACTGAAGGAACTGGGCACCCGCCACGACAATGCAGTCAATTCAGGTATATTTTTCAACACCTGAATATTTATTCCCTTAACTGCTAAGGCACATTTGCAGCAGAGTGCACCACATAGAAGATTCACTGGAATAAGTCATCCAGGCTTTGTTGACAGAACCTTCAAAGCTCAAAAATTTTACTGACTATAAGGACAAGGTTGAAGATGTACTGAACCTTCACCATTTGCAAATTACCCTCTGAGGCACATACCAGCATGACCTGGAAGGGAATCAGTGGTAAATTCATTGAGTGGTGCAGTAGGTTGGTGGGCAAAGATTTATACTTCAGCCCTCTATCTTTCATCTTTCAATTTTTAAAAATGTAGATTATTGCATGGACCAGACTTGTGCTCATTCCTTTAGTTGTTTCCTAAACTGGCGGTTGCTAAAGATCGAATATCATCCACAGTCTGTGGTCAACAATAGCAAATACCCAAAAACCTTTCGAACAACTGATGTCTCTGTCCAACAAACTTCAGGGATCTGTGAATGTCCACTCCAAGATCTCTTTGTTCCTATACACCGCTCAGAATGCTCACTGTTATTGTTACAACTCCCCAAATTCACTACCACTCATTGGTCTGGATTCAATTCCATTCACCATTTTTCCTTTCCATCTGATGGATACATCCCTGCGGTCCGTGACATTATTCATTATAGTCAACTACACAACTATGTATCGTTAGTAAACTTCTAAATCATGACTCCTAATAAAAAAAGTTTGATTGATTGATCTACATCATGAATCAGTGGTACTTCACTGGGAAAAATCTTCCAAACATGGTTCCTTGCTGCATGGGATGAACAACTGCCATGTTCCAATCTCCAAGGGATGCTAGCCCAGTATCTCGCCACTACATTTGCAGATGACACAAAGATTGGTGGAGAAGCCAGAAATCATAGGGGACTGTCAAAGAATGAAGGGGAATATAGATAGACAGAAGGGTTGAGTGGAGAATTGGCAAATGGTGTTCCATTCAAGAAAATGTGAGGTGATGATTTTGGGAAGTCTAATTCCAGAGCCAAGTATACAGTAAACGGAACAGCCTTGGGTAAACTTGATGAGAAGAGAGATCTTGGAGTTCAGGTTCTTTGTACCCTCAAGGTGACTGCACAGGTGGATAGAGTGGTCAAGAAGGCATATGGCATGCTTGTCTTCACCGGATAGGGCATTGAGTATAAGAGCAGGCAAATCCTGCTAAAATTGTACAGGAGTTTGGTTCGGCCGCGTTTAGAATACTCTGTACAGTTCTGGTATCCAAATTACCAAAATTATGTGGACGTTTAGGAGAGAATGCGGGGAAGGTTTGCGCAGATGTTGCCTGGTATGGAAGATGCAAGCTCTGAAGAGAGGTTGAGTAGGTTACTTGTGCTTTCATTAGAAAAAACGAGATTGCTGGGACCTGATTGAGGTCTACAATATAATGAAGGGTACAGACAGGGTGGCTAAAGATAAGCTTTTTTCCAAGATGAGTAATTCAATAATGAGAGGTCACGTGTTCAATGAGAGAGATAGCCATGGAAAGTATTTTACACAGAGATTGGCAGGTGCTGGAATGCGTTGCCAGCAGAGGTAGTAACAGGCAGGCATGGTAGATTCATTTCAGGTGCGCCTGGACAGATGCATGAGTAAGTGAGGAGCAGAGCGATACGGATGCTGAGAAATTGGGCGACATGTTTAGGTAGTTGATTTGGACCGGCTGAGGCTTGGCCGTCCAAAGGGCCTGTTCCTGGGCTGCACATTTTCTGTATTCTTTGTTCTTCTTTGTTCACTACACTACCAACTGTGGATTACAGGTGAAGGAGTGTTACTTCTGCAATCATAATTACTTATGTAAGGTAAATGAACTCACACCAGTGCACAATTGTTTCAAGCAAGAGCTGAGTCAACAAGAATGAAACCTATGTGAAGGAAATATATAATTGTTTTCATATTAGCTAAAATGTGCATAAAGAATGAAAGGTGCCTGCAAACAATGGTAGATGGTACAGACAAATAGATAAGGTGCTGTGAGGGTGTAGGTTAAGCCAGATATGCTTGTACAAGCAGTAGTTAAAAGCATTTGTTACCCATTTCTGCAAGAAACAAACAAAAAAGAAACCCAATTAAAAGTTCTTAAGGTTCAATATGGTTGGGTAAGGGAGGAAATGTCACAAGTGGGGGAAATCGATCGCAGTGAAGGAGGATATACCTAACAGTTGACCACAGCCAGGATGTGGTGACAAGGCCAAGTAAAAGCTGTATTTTGTTATGCACAAGGCCGGATAAGGCAAGAGATAAACAATAGTAATGGGCAGCGGGTTTGGAGTAGTGAATCCTATATACTTGCTAAACTCTGCGAGTCTATTTCAGGCACCACGCTTGCAAGCATACAATAAACATACTGATTGCTTCATATCTTGTCTCGCATGAAATTATTGAAGTTTGTGGGTTTAGTTTCTCACAATTGGGGGATGGTCCGCGATATTCTTCCATCGCCGGGGGGAGTGGTTGGCCCTGGACAATGGGAAGAGGCCTCCCATTCACAATTGAGGAGCGGTTTCTTGTCCCAGTTTTGTCCGCTCCCTTGGGCGGCTGGTACGAATCCCACAAGAGAGACATCTGAATCAGACAGTGAAAGAAGGTCGATAGAAAATATGGGAAAAAAAGGGGCCAGGCAACTCTGTGCACAGACCAACGTCAGAAAACTGACTTTTAAGTATTAACTTGGTGGCCGGGAAAAAGGGGTATTTAATCGCTGAGGGACTGGTGAGCGGCCCGAGAAATGGGGGGTAGGCAGGGTAAGTCGAACTGTCATGGAGTAAAAGAAGAAAAAGTCCCTGGTAACATTCCTCCTGAAAGTCCATTGGGGAGGATGTTGAGGGAATGGACAAGTAACACTTGTACAAGGGAAAAAGATAAAAATAAAATGATTGAATATTGTTGTTTAGTATGGACCAAAGAACCAATCCTTCATCCAGCTGTCTTCTGGCCAAAGTATGATTCGGATGAGGATTGGGTATGTCAGTATTTAGATTTGTATATGAATAAAAAACAACCATTTAGTCAAGAAGAGGCGGACTATGCGTCCTGTTGGACGGGCAGTTTGGGAATGATGGAAGTAAAGACAAAGGATTCCCCCTCTGCCCCACCCAGTCCCTGGGATACTTTTGCCTGTTTGCACCCCCGTACCATAAAATCAGATTAGTTGAAAATGGGGAAGGAGGAGAGACAGACAGACAGGGGCAGGGAACGGATGACCCACAAGAGGAGAATGAAGGGACGGTGAACAGGGATGTTGTTGTTCCTGACCATCAAACCTCAACAGAAGGAAAGGTAGATAAAGTAGATGTAGAGCAGGCCTCTGGAATATCTAAACCAAAGCCTAAGGGGATGAACAAAAACAAAAAAAAGGGGAAGAATATAAAGACTTATCCCCTTCGGGAGGTACCAATAGGGGACAAAGAGATTGTGTTTGTAAATGTCCCCCTCACCAGTGGGGAGTTCAGAACATTTAAAAAGGAGATGAAAGTCCTATTTGAGGATCCGGTAGGGCTGTCTGAACAAATTGATCAATTCTTTGGGGCCCAGTCTGTATACGTGGACTGAGAAAATGTCTATTTTGAATGTACGATTTACTGGGGAAGAAAGGGGACTTATACCAGGAGCATCTATTCAAATATGGGACAGGGAAGTTCCCATTGGGGATGGGGATACGGTCAGGGAGAGACGGAGTTTCCACTCAGAGGCAGCCAGTGAGAAAATCAAAACCCGGAGCATAGGGAAGAAATTAGGGAATTGAAAGACCTGATTCTAAAAGGAATAAGAGAGGCAGTTCCAAAGTCGCAGAATTTGACTAAAGCCTTTGAAGTTAGACAGAAGAAAGGTGAGACTCCCTCAGCTTTCTTGCAAAGATTAAGAGACTCAATGCGGAATTATTCTGGAATGAACCCTGAACACCCATTGCCACAGGGTTTTTTCAAAGTATATTTTGTGACAAAGGCATGGCCAGACACAGAGAAAGATACTGAAGATAGAAGGGGGGAGTTAAACACCATTAGATGAATTGTTAAGAGAGGCACAGAAAGTGTTTGTAAAGAGAGAAATGAGAGACAAAAACAAAAGGCAAAAATGATGGTAACTGCGGTTGATGAGGTAGTTAAGAAAATAATGGAACCAATAGTGGAGCACCCGGGTGGCGGGTGGCAGCATGTAGGACAGAGAGGAAAAGGAGAGGGAGAGGAAAAGGCGGAACATTTGATAGAGGGTTCGGGCGACAGGGGCAGAGATGGAAGTCTCCACAGGCAGGATGCAGTTATTGCAGAAACTCGGGCATTTTAAGCGGGAGTGTCCTGATCTACAAAGGGAAGAAAGGGCAATGCCGCTTATGAATTTTGATGAAGAATAGGGGTGTCAGGGGTTTCTGCCTCCGGGGAGCCACCAGGAACTCTTAATAAACTTGAAGGTGGGACACTGTGGGGAAGAGGCAGTCTTCCTAGTAGATACGGGGGTAGCACGGTCATCGCTGAATTTTAAACCAAAGAAAGTAGAAATATCGACACGGTCAATTACTGTTTCCGGCGTAAAAGTGGAAGGAGTTATTGTTCCAGTATTTGAACCGATGATGATAGAAGGTCCGAAGGATACAGTCACAGGGGAACTGCTGTATTTCCCTGATATAGGAAGGAACTAACAAGGGAGAGACGTAATTATCCTCTTAGGACTGGAGATTTGAATTCAGGAAAAATAATTAGTATAATTAGTATAATTAAAAAAATAATACAATGGCAATATTGACAGAAGATGTAGAGAGAGAGATAGACCCTATTATATGGGCTTGAGAAGGGAATCGTGGAAAAGTACAAATCCGTCCCCTAGTAATAAGTTTAAAAAGGAAAGGAGACATTGTTTATGAGCGACAATATCCCATTTCCATAAGAGGTAAACGAAGACTGCAGCCAGTAATTGAGGGGTAGAGATGGACTGTTGGAGCCATGTATGTCTCCTCATAATATCCTAATTCTACCAGTGCGAAAATCTGATGGAACTTATCGATTGGTGCAGGATTTGAGAACATTGAATCGAATCGCCACCAGGAACTCTTAATAAACTTGATGGTGGGACCCTGTGGGGAAGTGGTAGTCTTCCTAGTAGATACGGGGGGTAGCACGGTCAGGCACTATAGAACAGGTCAGGCACCCAATGGTTCCAAACCCCTATATATTATTAAATTAGATCCCTCATGACCACAAATGGTTTAGTGTGATAGATTTAAAGGATACCTTTTGGGCTTGTCCCTTGGTGGAGGAAAGTAGGAATTTTTTTTGCCTTTGAATGGGAAGATCCCAAGACAGGACGGAAACAGCAATACTGGTGGACCATGCCCCCCAGGGGTTTACGCAATCCCCGAATTTATTTGGACAGATGGTAGAACAAATATTGGAGAAATTCAGATGCCCCAAAGGAACTGCGCTGTTGCAGTATGCAGACGAAGTCTTTGTAACTGAAAAGAGAAGAGAACGTGTAGTAGAAGCCACTAAAAAAAAATTGAATTTCCTTGGTCAGCAGGGACTGCGAGAATCTAAAAACAAAATACAATATGTGGAGCGAGAAGTGAAATTAAGAATTCAGAAGAGATCTGATCCATGCCCACGTGTTAGCCTTACCTTCTCTAGGTAAACTTTTCCAGCTCTTTGCTACTGTAGATAAGGGAGCGGCTTTGGGAGTATTAACCCAAAGGTGGAGAGGAATGAAACAGCCAGTAGCATATCTTTCGAAGCTATTGGATCCAGTATCCCGGGGGTGGCCTGAGTGTGTGCAGGCCGTGGCTGCCACTGCACTGTTAGTGGAGGAAAGCCGAAACCTTACATTTGGTGGAGCTCTAATAGTAAGCAACCCACAGCAAGTGAGATCTATCCTAAACCAAAAAGCTGGGCGATGGTTGACAGATTCGCGGGTTCTGAAATATGAGGCAATATTAATAGAAAATGATGATCTATTGTTTAAATCCAGCTGCCTTTCTTTGGAAAGGGAAAGGAGAATCTCCTCAGAATCCAGAGCACAACTGCCTTGACATTATTGAATACCAAACTAAGGACCACATGGACCTGAGAGATGTTCCGCTTCATGCAGGAGCCTGACGTTTTATACACGGATCATCCCGGGTGACTGAAGGGCAAAGATATAATGGGTATGCAGTTGTAGAAGGGACGAAATGTAGTGTGGTAGAGGCAGCAAGGTAGCCAAATGGGCATTAGAAAATAAAGAGGGAGCAGTATACATTAACTGTAAATATGCATTTGGTGCTGTGCACATTTTTGGAAAGATATGGCTGGAAAGAGGACTGATCAATTGCAGGGGGAAGGAATTAGCACATGAGGAGTTGATTAAACGGGTCTTGGAGTCCCTATTACTCCCATGAGTAGTAACGATAGTGCATGTAAATGGTCATCAAAAAGGATTTGAACCAGAAGTTAGGGGGAATCGATGAGCCGATGAAGTGGCTAGGGAAGCAGGCCTGGAGCCACAAGGAGTGATGATTCATTCCCTAATACCTACTGTCCCTGATCCTCGGGAAGCTCCTATATTTACTGAAAGAGAGGAAAAATAGTTGAACGATTTCGGGGCTTCAAAGACTGCAGACGGGCATTGGATGTTACCTGATGGAAGGGAAATGTTAAACAAATGGTGATGCGAGAGATTAAGGCTGTCCTACACCAAGGCAGCCATTGGGGAATACAAGCAATGTGTGATTTAGTTCTTAGGGAATATGGATGTAAAGGAATATATACAATTGTTAAACACATATGTGAGGGATGTGTAATATGCAGAAAGGTAAATAAATAAGTCTTGAGAAAACAGAACCCGGGAGGAAAAGACACGGGATTGACACCCTTCCAGAGGAAACAAAAAGATTATACTGAACTACCCAGAGTAGGAAGACGAAAATATATGCTGGTAATAATAGATCATCTATCTAGTTCGGCTGAGTCATACCCCCGAGCTACCGCCACTGCGA
Organism: Chiloscyllium plagiosum; assembly: GCF_004010195.1. NCBI lineage: Eukaryota > Metazoa > Chordata > Chondrichthyes > Orectolobiformes > Hemiscylliidae > Chiloscyllium > Chiloscyllium plagiosum. The sequence goes on from NC_057717.1 coordinate 54,208,326, forward strand.
GTGGCATGTCTACAACAATATTAGAGCACAAAATTCCCTGATATGGGCGAGTGAACCGTATAGATTCCGACCAAGGAACTCATTTTGCCTCTAAAGTGTTACAGAAGATAATGAAATGGTTGGGCATTTCCTGGGTATTCCATGCTCCATGGCACCCATCATCATCAGGAAGGGTTTTGAGAATGAACCAAACACTCAAACGACAGCTCTCTAAATTGATAATAGAAACCAGACTCCCTTGGACCAAATGTTTACCTGTAGCTTTCTTGCGAGTACGAACAGCCCTAAGGAAAGATTTGGGACTACCCCCCTCTTTGGATTACCTTATCTGGGAACGAATAGAGAATTGCCAATTCCCGAAACTCAAGATTTTTTCTTAAACAAGTATATACTGGGCTTGTCCTCCTCTTTGTCTTTCCTCAGGAAACAGGGTTTATTGGCACAGACTCCGCCCCTTCAATTCACCGTTCGTCCCATCCGGCCTGGAGATTGGATCTTAGTAAAATCATGGACAGAGACTAAATTGCAGCCAGACTGGGAAGGGCCGTATGACCGAAATGCTAATAAGGACGGCGGAGACAGGCTGGACTCATTACACTCGGATCAAAGGGCCAGTAGAATCTCCAGTCGACGAAGAAATCTGGACAATCAACGCAATAACCGCTGAAACTCAGTCTAAACAGAGTTTGGGTAACTGATTATACAGTGGCGAGGCAAGCCGGGATTATTTCTATAGGATTATATATATTCAGTCTTTTCGTGCTTCAGAATGATTTTTAGAATTTTGGGGATGCTGAGAGTTATGATGTTAGCCCTCTTAGTTTTGGAATTTTGTCAAATATCAGGTTAATTGACCATGCTGAATTGCCCGTAGTGTTAGGTATGGGGTAAATGTAGGGGTATGGGTGGGTTACGCTTCGGCGGGTCAGTGTGGACGTGTTGGTCCGCAGGGCCTGTTTCCACACTGTAATGTAATGTAATCTAATCTAATCATTTTCATATGTATTATTAACGGTTCCTGAGTCTGATAATCCACAAGTAATAGACGCTGATGCGTGCAGCTTTGTATATTGTGGGAATGTCGATAATTAGAGACAGTACCGCAGCTCAGAAACACATCTTAATTCCTATGGGGATAGCCTTGGGGATGGTATTTGGTATAATGATCTCGTCACAGGACACTGAGCCCCCTTCCTACCAGCTCGCGATTGTCCCGATAAAAAGTGTAACCCATTATATCTAATGATAAAGAAACTCACATAGCACGAATCAATCCTGAGGGTGGAGGGAGCGCGGCGCGGGAGATGGGTGTGGCATCTATCAGGTACAATTAAATGAAACATTTGGGATAGAAATGAAAACAAACGGGAATGATTTCTCGGGCTGTTGCTTTCGAATTATCATAGGACAGGGAAAACGAGCAGAACTATTGGATAATAAGGTACAACCTTTCACCCCTCCTGATGACGTTAAAGTAGACAAAATTATAGAGGTAAAGGACTTAAAACAGACCATTGAAATAGAAACTGGTTATGGGGATGCAAATGCCTGTGTCAAATGGGTAACGTATGCCGTATAAAGTCTGAACAAGAGCAATTGCTATGCATGTGCCTCCGGTAGACCAGTAACTGAGCAGGTTCCCTTTCCACTCGGGTGGAAGCGAGACAGGAAGGGCATGAAATGTATGATAGTCCTGCATCAGGATAAGACGGCATGGAATGATAGGAATTGTACCTCCCTATCTCTAATGTTCCCTCCATTGGAGAAGGAAGATTCAAAAGCCCTCCTACGCTTTCAGCCAGAGTCCGAATTCACACGTCGTGTGTGCTTAGCTGGGGTACAAATCGGTCAAGAGATTTGGGGGAGCTAAAATTATTTACAGAGATTAAGAATGTCACCAAAACGGACAAGAGAGGGAACTACTCAGCACGAAATGTTCCGCAAGCATTTACTGTGGTACTGTGGAGGCAAAATATTGAGACCCACCCTATGTCTGGATTGGAGAGGAACATTTGCAATTGTACAATTGGCAATTCCATTTACCATGGCAGTTGCGAAGGAAAAGATAGTAGGGATAAAGAGAAGGAGTAAGAGATCACTGTTAGACACTTCTTTCGATGGCAGGATTTGTCTTGATTCGGTAGGAGGCTCTCGGGAGGTACCCGATGAATTAAAGGCTCGTAACCAGATTGCAGCAGGCTTTGAGTCAGCTCTCTTTTGGTGGGTAACAATTAATAAAAATGTAGATTGGAAAAATTACGTTTTCTATAATCAACAGCGACTTTTAAATTATGCAAGAGATGCGGTTAAAGGAATATCAGAAAAGCTTGATGCGACAAGTCGGATGGTATGGGAAAACTTGTGTAATGTTAATGGGAAGGTATTGTACCTTTATTCCTAATAACACTGCGCCTGACGGTTCAATTATTCAGGCCTTAAGGGGATTGACTAAGTTAGCAGTAGAACGGTCTGAGAATTCAGGAGTACACACATCTCTCACGGGATGGCTTGAATCATGGTTTGGAAAATGGAAGGGGGTGGTGGTTTCCATCCTTACTTCCCTGACAGTAGTAGCCGGGACATTGGTAGCCAATGACTGTTGTATCATACCCTGTATACGAGGATTCACCAAAAGACTGACTGAGACATCCTTAATGAAACAGATGTCCCTAAAAGGGAGTCAGGCAGAGGAACATTACAGATTAAAAATGAGGGGATGAGTGAGACCAAGATGGATGAAATCTCCGGAATGATGTTTGCGAATTTTGGGTGCGATGCTTAAAATGAAAATGCAGAAAATAATGAATGGTAATTAAAGGAAAAGGGTGAAATTGTGAGATTTAAGCAAAGTGCTTCTGCAATCATAATTAGTTATGCAAGGTAAATGAACTCACACCAGTGTATAATTGTTTCAACCAACAGCTGAGTCAACAAGAATGAAAACTAATATGAAGGAAATATATAATTGTTTTTGTATTAGCTAAAATGTGCATACAAGAATGAAACGTGCCTGCAACAATGGTAGATGT
>NC_057717.1:54212166-54216036 GCF_004010195.1 Chiloscyllium plagiosum
GGATAATAAACATACTGATTGCTTCAAATCTTGTCTCGCACTGAAATTATTGAAGTGGGTGAGCTTCGTTTCTCATATCTGTGACATCTCCAGCTTTGCTTAGCTCTCTCTGTAATACCTCCAACCTTGCTTCCTTATCTCTGAAACATCACCAGCCTTCGTGTCCTCTCTCTGTAACATCTCCAGCCTTGTTTTCCAATCTATGTATCATACCGAACCATGCTTTACACTCTCGATGACATCTGTAGATGTGATTTCCTATCCCAAGAGCCTGTCCAGCCTTGCTTTCCTTTCTCTGTAACATATACAGCCCAGTATTTCTGTCTCTAACATCTCCAGCAGTGCGTTACTATCACTATAACATTCCCAGCCTTGCTTTACAATCTCTGTAAAATGTACAGCCTTGCTTTCGTATCTCTGTAACGACGCCAGCTTTGCTTTCCTTTCTCTGCAACATCTACAGACTTGCTTTCTTATACCTGCAACATCTCCAGCCTTGCTCACTTTTCTCTGTAACATCTCCAGCCTTGCTGTCCTCTGTCTGTAACATCTCCAGCCTTGGTCTCCTTTCCCTGTAACATCTCCAACCTTGTTTCCCTCTCTTTTTAACATCTCCAGCCTTGCTTTCTTTTCTCTGTAACATAGCCAGCCTTCCTTTCCTCAGTTTGCAACATCGTCGGCATTGCGTTCCTGTCAAAAGTGATGCCTTGCTTTCCTGTCTCTGTAACATCACCAGCATTGCATTCCTAACACTTTAACATTTCCAGCTTTGCTTTCCTATCTCTGTAAAATTTCCAGTCTTGCGTTGTTATCTCTGTAACATCTCCAGCCTTGCTTTCCTCTCTCTATAACATCTGCAGCCTTATTTTCATACCTATTCAACATCTGCAGCCTTGCATTTCTATCTCTGTATCATCTCCAGACGTGCATCCCAATCTCTGTAACAACTCCAGCATTGCATTCCTATCATTATTACATTTCCAGTCTTGCTTTCCTATCTCTGCAAAATTGCTAGCCTTGCTTTCTTATATCTGTGACATCTCCAGCCTTGATTTCTTATCACTGTAATATCTGCAACCTTGCTTTAATCTCTCTATTAACATCTCCATCCTTGCTTTCCTCTCTCTGTAACCTCTCTAACCTTGCTTTCCAATATCTGAAATATCTCCAGCGTTGCTTTCCTACCTCTGTGATATCTTCAGCCTGGCATTCCTATCTCTGGAGCCTGTCCAGCCTTGCTTTCCTGTCTATGTAACATGACCAGCCTTACTTCACGATCTCTGTAACATTTCCGGCATTACGTTCCCCTCACTATAATATTTCCAGCCTTCCTTTCCTATTCCAGTCAAATTTCCAGCCTTGCTTTTTTATCCTTGCAACATCTCCAATTTTGCTTTCCTTTCTCTGTGACATCTCCAGCCATGTTTTATTTTCTCTGTGACATCTCCAGCCTTGCTTAGCTCTCTCTGTAACATCTCCAATCTTGCTTTCACATCTCTGAAAGATCACCAGCCTTCCTGTCCTCTCTCTGGAAAATCTCCACCCTTTCTTTCCGATCTATGTATCATATCGAACCATGCTTTCATATCTCGGTGACATCTGTAGATGTGTTTTCCTATCCCTAGAACCTGTCCATTCTTGCTTTCCGATCACTGTAACATATCGAGCCTAGTATTTCTGTCTCTAATATCTCCTGCAGTGCGTTCCTATCACTATATTTCCAGCCTTGCTTTCCAATCTCGGTAAAATTTACAACCTTGCTTTCGTATCTCTGTAACGTCTCCAGCCTTGATTTCAGTCTCTGTACCTCCTCCAGCGTTGCATTCCTATCTCCGCAACATCTCCAGTCGTGTTTTCTTATTTATCTCAAATCTCCAGCAACGTTTTCCTATCTCTGTAACATCTGTAGCCTCGGATTCCAGTCTCTGTAAAAGCTCCAGCCTTTCATTCCTATCTCTGTAACATCTCCACCCTTGTTTTCTTATTTTTCTAACATCTCCAGCGTTGTTTTCCTATCTCTATAACATCGCCAGCCTTGCTTTCCTTTCACTATAACACCTCAAGCCTCACTTTCTTATCTGTGCAACATCCCCAAACTTTCTGTCCTCTCTCTGTAACATCACAAGCCTTGCTCTTCTTTCCGGGTAACATCTTTCCTTTCCTTTCCCTGTAACATTTTTCGCTGTCTTTTCTTTTCTTTTTTCTTTAACATATCCAGCCTTCCTTTCCTCAGTCTGCAACATCGCCAGCATTGTGTTCCTATCACTGGTGATGCCTTGGTTACCTGTCTGTGTAACATCTCTAGCATTGCATTCCTAACACGACAACCTTTCCAGCTTTGCTTTCTTATCTGTAATTTTGCCGGCCTTGCTTTTTTATCTCTGTAAAATCTCCAGCCTTGCTTTCCTCTCTCTGTAACATCTCCAGCCATGCATCCCTATCTCTGTACCATGTTGAGAATTGCATTCCTCTCACTATAACAATCCCAGCCTTGCTTTCCTCCCTCTGTAAAATTTCCATCCTTGCTCTCTTATCTTTGCAACATCTCAGCCTTGCTTTCCTTTCTCTGTAACCTTTCAACCCTTGCTTTCCAATCTCTGTAACATCTCCAGCCTTGCATTCTGATCTCTGTGTTATCTTCAGCCTTGCCTTCCTATCTCTGTAACATCTCCAGCCCTGTATCCCAACCTCATTAACAACTCCAGCATTGCAGTCCTATCATTATTACATTTACAGCCTTGCTTTCCTATCACTGTAAAATTGGCAGCCCAGATTTCTTATCTCTGTAACAGCTCCAGCCTTGCTTTCCTGTTTCTGTAACATCTCCAGCCTTGCATTCCTCTAACCTTGCTTTCCAATATCTGAAATATCTCCAGCGTTGCTTTCCTACCTCTGTGATATCTTCAGCCTGGCATTCCTATCTCTGGAGCCTGTCCAGCCTTGCTTTCCTGTCTATGTAACATGACCAGCCTTAGTTCACGATCTCTGTAACATTTCGGGCATTTCGTTCCCCTCACTATAACATTTCCAGCCTTCCTTTCCTATTCCAGTCAAATTTCCAGCCTTGCTTTTTTATCCTTGCAACATCTCCAATTTTGCTTTCCTTTCTCTGTGACATCTCCAGCCTTGCTTAGCTCTCTCTGTAACATCTCCAATCTTGCTTTCACATCTCTGAAAGATAACCAGCCTTCCTGTCCTCTCTCTGGAAAATCTCCACCCTTGCTTTCCGATCTATGTATCATATCGAACCATGCTTTCATATCTCGGTGACATCTGTAGATGTGTTTTCTTATCCCTAGAACCTGTCCATTCTTGCTTTCCGATCACTGTAACATATCGAGCCTAGTATTTCTGTCTCTAATATCTCCTGCAGTGCGTTCCTATCACTATATTTCCAGCCTTGCTTTCCAATCTCGGTAAAATTTTCAACCTTGCTTTCATATCTCTGTAACGTCTCCAGCCTTGATTTCAGTCTCTGTACCTACTCCAGCGTTGCATTGCTATCTCCGCAACATCTCCAGTCGTGTTTTCTTATTTATCTCAAATCTCCAGCCACGTTTTCCTATCTCGGTAACATCTGTAGCCTCGGATTCCAGTCTCTGTAAAACCTCCAGCCTTTCATTCCTATCTCTGTAACATCTCCACCCTTGTTTTCTTATTTTTCTAACATCTCCAGCGTTGTTTTCCTATCTCTATAACATCTCCAGCCTTGCTTTCCTTTCACTATAACACCTCAAGCCTCACTTTCTTATCTGTGCAACATCCCCAAACTTTCTGTCCTCTCTCTGTAACATCACAAGCCTTGCTTTCCTTTCCCTGTAACATTTCCAGCCTTGCTTTCCTTTCCCTGTAACATTTCCAGCCTTGCTC
>NC_057717.1:54216536-54235160 GCF_004010195.1 Chiloscyllium plagiosum
ATTCCGATTACTCCGGTCAAAGTGTATCACTTCACATTTGTCCACATTAAACTTCATTTGCCACATCTCAGCCCAGCTCTGCATCCTATCTATTCCTCTACAACCTACTACATCCTTCGTCACTATCCAGAACTCCACCGACCTTAGTGTCGTCCGCAAATTTACTAACCCACCCTTCTAAGCCCTCATCCAGGTCATTTATAAAAATGACGAACAGCAGTGGACACAACATCGATCCTTGCGGAACGCCGCTAGTAACTAGAGACCAAGATGAACATGCCCCATCAACTACAACCCTCTGTTTTCTTTCAGCAAGGCAATTACAGATTCAAAATCCCATTCCTCCACAGTTTGTATAATAGCCGACTGTGGGGAACCTTATCGAACGCCTTGCTGAAATCCATATACAACACATCAACCAGTTTACTCTCATCTTTCAGTTTGGTCACTGGTCTGTAATTACCAGGGTTGTCTCTACTAGCTTTTTTGAACAAGGGAACCACATTTGCTATCCTCCAGTTCTCAGGCACTATTCCTGTCGACAATGTTGATTTGAAGATCTCTTCCCTTGCTTCCCAGAGGATTCTAGGATAGAACTCATTCGGCCCAGGGGACTTGTCTATTTTCACACTCTGCAGTATTTCTAATACCTCTTCCTTGTGAACCTCAATGTCTTCTAGTCTAGATGCAAGTATCTCGGTATCTTCATGGCCAACATTTTCATTTTCTATAGTGAACACTGTCGAAAAATATCTACTTAGTGATTCCGCTATCTCCTCTGACTCCGCAGACAACTTCCCACTATTATCCTTGATTGGCCCTAATTTAACTCTCGTCATTCTTTTATTCCTGACAAACCTATGGAAAGCGTTAGGGTTAACCCTGATTCTATCCGCCCACAACTTCTCATGTCTCCTCCTGGCTCTTCTGGCTCTCTCTTTAGTTCTTTCCTGACTTCCTTGTAACCCTCAAGTGCCCTAACTGAGTTTTCACGTTTTGTCCTAATACAAGCCTTCTTCTTCTTCTTGACCAGGGATTCCACTTTCTCAGTAAACTACGGCTCACGCGTTCTATATCTTCCTCCCTGCCTGACAGGTGCATACTTATCTAGGACACAAAGGAGCTTTTCCTTGAATAAGTTCCACATTTTTAATGTGCGCATCCCCTGCAGTTTCCTTCACCATTCTACGCTTCCTATATCTTTCCTAATTGCATCGTAATTTCCCTTCCCCCAGCTGTAACTCTTGCTCGGTGGAGTATACCTACCCCTTTCTATCAATAAAGTAACCCTGACAAAATTGTGATCGCTGTCTCCAAAGTGCTCACCTACTTCCAAATCTAACACCTGGCCAGGCTCGTTTCCCAGTGCTAAATCTAAAGTGCCTTCGTCCCTTGTAGGCCTGTCTGCATAATGTGTCAGGAATCCCTCCTGCACGCACTGGACAAAAACTGACTCATCTATATTGCTCGTACTGTAATGATCCCAGTCAATATTTGGATAGGTGAGGTCCCCCATGACAACTACCCTGCCTGTGTCACTCCTATCGAGAGTTATGTTTGCTATCCTTTCCTCTGGGATATTCGGAGGCCTATAGAAAATTCCCAGCATGGTGACTTCTCCTTTCCTGTTTCTAACCTCAGCCCATACTACCTCAGTATGGAGTCTCCAAGCATCATTTCTACAACTGTAATATTGTCCCTGATCAACAATGCCACAGCTCCCCCTCTTTGACCATCTTCTATGTTCTTAATGAAACAGCTGAATTCCGGAACCTGCAGTAGCCATTCCTGTCCCTGCTCTATCCATGTCTCCGTAATGGCCACAACATCGAAGTCCCAAGTACCAACCCAAGCTGCCAGTTCACCCATATTATTTCAGATGCTCCTCGCGTTGAAGTACACACACTTCACATCCAGAAGAGATTTTCCAGCACATTCAAACACCTCATCAACCAAACCTGCTTTATATCTATTTACATATTCAATGCTGGTTCTCGCTTTTGTGTCTCAATTGGGCAGCTCGTTTGTCTGAAATATTGGTAGTCCTAGCCCAGACACAGCCTGTAATATTTCAGATCATGCAATGAGAACGACCATGTAACGACACTCCACCCACGAGGACCTCTCCATGTTTCACCCCGAATCCGCACACAGGGAGACAGGGACACGCATCAGGATGTAGTCCCACTCTACAATACCTGTGGAATACGTCAATTGCAGCTTCAAACAGTGGCTTCCAGCCCAGCCTTGTTGCACAAGTTACAGATACGCCTTGCTCAGGAGTGGCTCTGAAAGGGTCAAAATATTTCTGTTTAATTTGGTAATGGCTGCAGAGGTTTAATCCTGTTCTTGGAGCGTTTTTCAAATAAAACTCCTGTCTCGAAAAAGAGGACTGTTAAAAGTTGTGAGCAGGCAGAACAAACAAAATGTTGATAGTGTAGGTTGTATCTCGTCAGATAGATGGGATTCCCTATAGTCTGTAACAGAAAAGACTGGGTTAAGTGAAGTTATTGCCCAATTAATTCACTGCCTGTCAGAGTGACTGCGACTCACATCGGCCGCGTAATAGATAAGGTAAAAATATTAAAATAGTGATATAGAATTTGAAATCCTGGAAAATGCGCGAAAATAGATTGCAATGTCCTGAAGAAATAACAGCTGTGAATTGGAAAGTTTAAATGATGTTATTTGTGATTGGGAGAAATGAACTGTCTCCTTGCAAATTGAGCTTGCAGGTGAATCATTCTCAGTATGAAATGAGCAGCTAATTGGCCAACCAGCTAGCTCAGTCGGGAGAGCGTGAGATTCTAATCTTCAGAGTCAGCAGTTCGCTCCCCACTCTGATCACTTTCCCTTCCTAACTATATCACTGAACTCCATTTCCAAGTTGCTCTTGCATCGTGCTTTCGTTCACATGTCAACTTCTGAGGGTAATTTGTTTTCATTTCACTGTAAGTGGTAGTGACTTGTTTATCAGTGTGGGCGAATATCCAATACGTGATGTCACTTTCAAAGATGTGCGTTCTGCACCAATCAAAATGTTCAGAGTCGTCTCACAAAAATGATCAGTTGCTGGGGAGGCAATCCGTGACGGCTGAATGTCAAATGATGCTGAACCAAAATTAACTGAATCGAAAGGTTTTGATGGAAAGATTGGAGAAAACTCCGTGACCGTTTCCCAGTTCACACAGAAAATGACCTTGTGAGCCTTTGCGGTATACAAATTTAACTTATTGCTTACTGATCTTGTTAGTAAACCTGATGCCTATTTCTGTTGTTGTGCTGAAAGTGAATATAAGTCTAATTAAGTTCTGTGTACCATTTATTTTGATGTTTTCTTCGTTGTTCTGAATAGGCGTGTATGTTTTCACCACAGATGTTAACCAGTTTTAAGAGTGCAGTCAGCCGACACTGATACTTTCTGTTGAGAAGAAGTATCCGTTAGAGTGAAAGTGGCCCGCTTTAGAGCTGAGCAGAAACATTGTTACTTCTTCTTTACGGGCAACAATGTTTCTGAAATGTGGTGGATGGGGCTTTATTGCAGTGTCTTCAGCAAACCTCGTTTTGAAATTACTCGCCAATCACTACTCTCGTGGTGAAAAAGATTACATTTCCAAATAACTACTGCGTGATATTCTTTTCAAATTTCTCGGTCGCATTGGTCCTGAATATATGCCAAGTCTGTCATACCGTGGCCATCCTGTTTAAGACTAAAGCTACGAATTTCACTGAGTCCCGGTAACCCATAGAAAATTGTCCCAGCCGACGTTCACATCACACAAAACATCCCTGCCTCAAAACCTGGCAGAAACTACCATGTTCCATTCTTATTGGCGGTAGCCTTCTGGATTGATATGAATGAAGCAGTCATAGAACATAGAACATAGAGCAAGACAGCGCAGAACAGGCCCTTCGGCCCTCGATGTTGCACCGACCAGTAAACTAGTCTCAGATCTTTCCCCTACAATATCCCATCATCATCCATGTGCTTAACCAAGGATGGTTGAAATTTCCCTCATTTGGCTGAGTTGACTACATTGGCAGGTAGCGCATTCCACGCCATTATCATTCTCTGCGTTAAAAACCTGCTTCTGATATCTGTCTTAAATCTATCCCCCATCAATTTGTAGTTATGCCCCTTTGTATAAGATGACGTCATCTACCCAGGGGGAAAAAATCTTTCACTGTCTACCCTATATAATCCTCTGATCATCTCGTACGTCTCTATCAAATCCCCCATTAGCCTTCTTCTTTCCAATGAGAACAGACGCTAATTTCTCAACCTTCCTCATAAGACCTTCCCTCCAGACCGGGCAACATCCTGGTAAATCTTGTCTGCACCTTTTCCAACGCGTTCACATTCTTCCCGAAATATGGCGACCAGAACTGTACACAATATTCCAATTGTGGCCGCACTGGCGTTTTGTATACCCTCAATTCCATGCCTCTGCATTTTCGCCAACATCCTACCATGTGGAATCTTACTATAGGCTTTACAGAAGTCCATGTATACTACATAAACAGCCCTACCATCATCTACATGCTTGCTTACCTTCTCAAAAAAACTCAATGAGGTTTGTGAGGCACGCCCTACCATCGACGAAACCTTCTCAAAATTAAATTGTTGCTTGCCAGATGAGTATAAATCTTATGTCTTATAATCATTTGAAAAACCTTTCCTTGAATAGATGTAGGGCTAACTGGTCTATAATTACCTGGATCATCCCTACTGCCTTTCCTGAATAATGGCACAGCATTTACAATCCTCCAGTCCTCTAGTACTAAACCTGTAGACAATGACGACTCAAATATCAATGCAGAAGGCTATGCTATCTCTGCCCGACCTTCACAGAGAATCCTCGAAAAAATCCCATCCGGGCCAGTGGACTTGTGTACCTTCACACCTTCAAGTCTGATAACACCAGTTCATAACTAACCTTTATCCTTTCTAGTCTAATATCTCATACCTCATTCTTCTCCTCTACAATCGTCTCCTTTTCCTGAGTGAAAACCGATGAGAGCTGTTTGTTCTGCACATCTCCAATCTCCATAGTGTCCACATACAATTTGCCACTTTTGTCTTTACTAACCTCGTCATCGTATTATCACTCTCATACCTGTAGAAAGCTTTAGGGTTCTCCTTTATTCTATTTGCTAAAGAATGCTCGTGTCCTCTTTTTACTCTACTCACTATATATTTAAATCCTTCCTCGCTGATCTGTAACTTGTCATCGCCTCATCTGAACCATGTTGCCTTAACAAAACATAAACCTCTTTCTTCTGTTTTAAAACAGATGCAATTTCTCTAGTAAACCATAGTTCCCTTATCTTATCACTTCTTTTCTGCCTGACAGGGACATTCTTGTCAAGGACACGCAATATCGGTTCCTTAAACTATCTCCGCATTTCCATTGTCTGCATTCCCTGCATTTTGCTACCCTATTCTATGCATCATAATTCTTGATTTATCACATGAAAATTGCCCTTACCTCATCGATTAATCTTGACTGTGGCATGTACCTATCCCTTTCCATCGCTCATCTAAACGTTACTGCATTATGGCCACTCTCTCCAAAGTGCTCACCAGCAACTAAATCAAATACCTGGCCTGGTTCATTTCCAAGCACCAGATCCAGTGTGGCCTCGCCACTTGTCGGAATTTCGACACACTGTGTCAGGAATACCACCTGTATACATTGAATAAAATCTGTTCCGTTCGACGTACTAAAGCTACAACATTTCCAGCCAATTTTGGGGAAGTTAAAATCCCCCATAATGACCACCTTTTTCCTTTGAGTCCTAACCAGAATTATTTTGCCACTCCTTTCTTCCACCTCTCCAGAACACTGTGGAAGCATATAAAAAAACCCAAGCAGTGTGACCTCTCCTCTCCTGTTTCTAAACTCAGTCCACGCGACCTCATTCGTGCTTGTTGTTCTTAGCAAATCTGGAACTGATTTTTTTCCACCATATCTGTCGCCGTGGTGAAAAGGAGCACAATTCAGATTATTTGTTGTGTGAAAGTTTGTTGTTATTCATTCTCCACGGAGAAATTGAGGATGGGAGATGATGGAGGGTTTATGCCAGAATCAATGATTCTCCTGCCGCTCGGATGCTGCCCGAACTACTGTGCTTTTCCAGCACCGCACTCTCAACTAAAGTTCTCTCCTCCTAGTTCCGGTTTATGCATCAAATTGTACACCTTCGGTGGCTGTGCTGTGTCAGGGCGCCATTACCGGGCACTGATCATTTCTGCTGCAGTCATACCATAATTGCTTACCACTTGAAGGCGGCCTGGTTCAGTGTCAAAGAGAGCTCTCATTTGCTGGTGTCACAACGAACACTGGGTTCTGGTGCACGCTCTCTGTCAAATGTTTCCCAAAGTAGAGTCTGAAATGACTCATTTGGACGCTTACTGCCGTTTCTTAACCTGTGTGAACCAAAACCAGAAATCCTCAATCGCATTTTTTCACATTTCCGCTATTATGTTGAAGGAGGCTGATCATTGGCCCTCACGATCCGGTGGAAGATCGAGAGCATTGTTGACCGAATCTAATGGACACACTCATTGATAATCTTCACTTTCTTCCGTTCCATTGTTCTCCGATTCTATTTTAAGTCACTTGAGCACTTTCCAGGAAGTGGAGATGCACTAAGATTAGATTAGATTACTTACAGTGTGGAAACAGGCCCTTCGGCCCAACAAATGCAGACTGCCCCGCTGAAGTGCAACCCACCCATACCCCTATACATCTACTCCTTACCTAACACTACGGGCAATTTAGCATGGCCAATTCACCTGACACTGCACATCTTTGGACTGTGGGAGGAAACCGGAGCACCCAGAGGAAACCCACGCAGACACGGGGAGAATGTGCAAACTCCACACAGTCAGTCGCCTGAGTCGGGAATTGAACCCGGGTCTCTGGCGCTGTGAGGCAGCAGTGCTCAGCACTGTGCCACCCACTATATAAGGTTCCACTATATTTGGAAGCACCATTTGGAATTGCCTCACTGCCTTTTGTGGAAGCAGTTCGTGACCCAGACAACTAGCAGTGCCACACAAACAGCCTTCATGCTTCAGTGTGCCTGAAAATTGGTTCTCCTTTTAACATTTGCTTCTGCACCATGTTAAAAGCTGTCAGTTTTTGGTTTTGCTGCAGAATTGAGGTGCTAACACCATTTGGGAGTCATTGTTCTGCAGCCAAATTCTTTCACGGAGAACGAGGGAATGGTTCAAGGAGAAATGTCAGTTGCATAGAAAGTTGGGTCAGACTTCATTCGTGGGTGGTTTCGAAACATGTATTTCCAGAAAACTAGCCAATCGCGCTGATCAAGTAATGAGCGTCATGATCTTTGGAAATGGTCTATTACACGGGTGTGAATCACTGGAGCGTCTCAGAGAGGCCGAGCACTGAAACAGACCTCTAATCCAACGCCTGCCTGCTGAATTGATATCCGATGTTAATCTAGCCGTATTTGTCAACATTTGTCTCTTATATACCGTTCCAGATGCATTTGAAATGTTGTGAGAGGGTCAGATACCGCCATTACATCAGGCAATTCATTCCACACACGCAAAACTGGATGTGTGAATACATTGTACCTCAGATCCCACTTAAATCTTACCACGCTCACTTTAAACCTACCCTCACTAGTTTTGAATTCGTCTGCCTTGTGAAAAACATACACCTTGGCATTCCTCAGCCCTGAAGCTCCAGTGAAATTCTCCCAACTTGTTCAGTTTCACGCTACAGCCCAAAACCAACATACCTTGCAATACCCTCATAAATAGTCATGGAAAATGTAGAGCACTAGATTTGTTTAGCAGCGTGGCCGAGTGGACTAAAGCACTGGAATTAAGTTGTTGTGGTTCTGTTCACCGAGCTGGGAATTTGTGTTGCAGACGTTTCGTTCCCTGTCTCGGTGACACCCTCCGGCCTTGGGAGCCTCCTGTGAAGCGTTTCTGTGATGTTTCCTCTGGCATGTATAGTGATTTGTACCTGCCGCTTCCGGTTCTCAGTTCCCGCAGTCCACTGCAGTGGCCGGTATATTGGGTCCAGGTCAAGATGCTTATTGGTTGAATCTGTGGATGAGTGCCATGCCTCTAGGTTGCCATGCTTCTCTGTTTACCTTGTCCTATAATAGTAGTGTAGTCCCAGTCGAACTTATGTTGCTTGCTGTCATCTGACTGTGTGGCTACTAAGGATAGCTGGTCATGTCGTTTCGTGGCTGGTTGGTGTTCATGGATGTGGACCGTTAGCTGTCTTCCTGTTTGTCCTATGTAGTGTTTTGTGCAGTCCACCCGAGCTACAATTCTTCTCCCAAACGTTGAACTGGAATTAAGTTTCAGTCTTTATCCAGGCTTTGTGGGTTTAAATCGCATTGCTATCGCAACCGTTATCTTCTGTACTGCATTTGTGCACACGGCCATTTCTTAGTGAAAAGTGTCTCCACTTTACTGGGTGTGCCAGAGACAAGGTTGTTGCTGCAGCCAAATATACATGAATGAGGTCCCTTTCAACGCGTATGGTTCCAATCCAACCATGCAACAATCAAACTGCTCAGAGGAACGAAATGAAAATGAAAATTTTCTAGGGTCAGTGAAGGACAAATGTCAAACGAATTTAAACAAGAACTAAATGATTCAGAAGGTTCTGATGGAAGCCGAAGGGAATTCTGCCTGAACGTTTCCCAATTCACTTGGAAAATCATTTTCTTGTGTGCCAATGTGTGTTTACACAACGAACAGTTTGAAATCGGTAGAGGGGTTGGGGGTTCGGCAGAAATGTGAGGTTTCAGTTCTGGACAGAAAGGATCTGGGCTAACGGGAAGACAAACATTTCCAGAGGCGAGATTGATCCAGGATCACATGTTCAGCTTCTGCAGTATAAAGACAAATTCCTGGAAACTTCCAGAAGGTCTGCAGCATCTGGGAATGAGAGCAGAGTTATTTTTTTCAGTGCCAGTGACGCTATTGTTTTACCAGGTCCATCTCCACCTGCCTTTCTGAACCCCACTCTTTTATTTGTATCTGTCCCCTCCTCCACTTTCATCCTCAGCTTCTCTTTTATGATTTCCTCTCCTGCCACTATCTCAGTATCTAGATTTGTTTCAGACTTGTGCCATCTGTCAAACTGCCAAGTTCTGACTGGAGGTCATTGCGTCAAACAATTACCTCTGTTTCTATCTCTCGAAATAGCAGAGGCCACAGACAGTAAGATATCGTCGCATGGTTAGGTCTTTCAGCCCCTGTACCTTGCTCTGTCAATCGACTATGTGGTTCTCAAACCCATTCTCCAGTATTCTCACTGTAACACGTGATCCATCTCTTTCACTGCGACGATCTGAATCCGGCTCCATCCACAATACGGACAAATGTTGCATCATTTCTGTGTTTGACCGAGCTCCATTTGAGTCCCGCATTGACATTCTGATCCACCCTTAGCAAAGCAATCACTGCTGGCGGACAACTCGATCGCTGCTTCAAATAGCCGTTGAGACAAAACGAGTATTAACGTGGCTGAGCTTATTGCTTTCAGTTCTTGTCAGCAAACCTTGCTCACCATGTTCCCGAACATGTCGACTGTTGGCGCATGAGGGAATGCAAATTCAATACATTGCTGTGAGAAATTTTGTCAGATTTCCCATTTTCTTCATGCTGCATATGCAAGCATGCTTCCAAAAGCTGCATTCATTATCTTTAAGAGTGAAGTCGGCCATGCCACTTTTTTTCTGCAGAGGAGATTTATCAGTTTGCCTTCAATGCAAAAGTGGCCCGTGTCAGATTCAGGCAGAAACATTGGTGTCCCCTTGTTCCTTGCGACAGATTTAAGGTCTGTCATGCCTGGGGCTTTCTTGTAGTTCCAATCAGCAAACGTTTTTTTTGAATTTTGACCCTCGAAACTGCCGTCGTGTTGAAACGGAATACAGTTCCAAATAATTGCTCTGTGAATATATATATATGTGTGTTTATATAAGTTCCGTCCTATCTGGTCCTGAAGAAGTACTGATGTCTGCCGCACCGATGGTCATCCTATTACAGAGTGCAGTTACGAACTTGCCTCTGCCCCAAAGTACCAGAGAAACTTGTGGCAACGTATTCAGCCTCAACATACAGTCCAACTCCTGCAAACATATCAACATCCTTGTAAATATTTCCTCAGTAATTTCAAGTGATTTTATTTGTTTTTCATTCATGTCAATAACCCTGGACAACACTGATCTACTTTGAACATGCTCGCCCCCGTATCTGCTGTATTGGTGAAAGGAATAGAATTTCGATTAAGTGCTCGAAGTCTCTCGCCTCCCTGGTCCTCAACATCCGACAATGTGTACAGCACTGATGACCATCCTGTTTGAGAGTGCAGTTACCGTGCACCTATCCTTTCTGAAAAAGTAGTACCACATTTGCATTCTGTGTGAAGGCGGATCTATTCAGTGTCAAGGAGATCCCTCATTTACTGGTATCACAGTAAACATCGGATTGCTTCTCTACGCTCTCTGCTAAATATATTGCAAAGTAGCCTCTGACGGGCCTCATTGGGATGCTGAATGCAGTTTCTATACCGGAATAAGAATAAAAAATCCTATAACATGTTTTGGAGCAGTTCACATATTCAAGTGTCTAAGCACTGTGAGAATATCCGGCTCATTCAGTCAATAACCTGAATGAATGGATTTGTTCACTCAGATGAACCTCTGGACTCGTGGCCTCATATACTCACTGATAATAATGTGTGCTCTGAAATCTCAGCCATGTTGGAAATGAAACTGAGGAAATGACAGACAGGCTGCCGAATGACATTGCATCCATCATTATTCTTTTATATCACAGAAGAGCTGCAAAATATAAACGGGGGGAGGGCCGATAGGCAAGCAAGGTACATGCAGCTCATGTGAACACTTTCTCTGACAGCTTATTTCATGCACGCATCTCAATCTGTGTGAAAACGTTCCTTATGTCCCTTTTAAATCTTTCCCATTTCAACGTACACATATGTCCTGAAGTCCTGGACTCCCCCAAGTCCGAGAAAAGACCTTCTCTATTTATCCTACCCATCCCGCATGACTTCAAAAACTTCAATAAGGTCACCACTCAGCATCACATTTTTCGGGGAAATTGCCTGAATCTATTCAGCCCCTACCTCGAGCTCACATCCTGCAGTCGGTGCGCCATCCTTGTAAAGCTTACATGAGAAAGTTCAATATTCACAACATCTGATAGGTTGCAGGGTCAACAGAAATGCACGCAGTATTCGAAAACTGGCCGCATCAATGTATTGTACAGCCGCAATGACCGCCGAACTTCGAAGCACAATGGACTGAACAATGCAGGCAAGCATTGATCACCTTCTTACTGTTCTAGGTACCTGCAACTCCATTTCTAATGTGCTATGAATCTGAACCTGTACGCAGATCTCTTTTTACTACATTGCACCAATTCTCCCACTTAGTAGTGGGCGGCACGGTGGCACAGTGCTGCCTCACAGCGCCTGAGACCCGGGTTCAATTCCCGCCTCAGGCGACTGACTGTGTGGAGTTTGCACGTTCTCCCCGTGTCTGCGTGGGTTTCCTCCGGGTGCTCCGGTTTCCTCCCACAGTCCAAAAAGATGTGCAGGGTCAGGTGAATTGGCCATGCTAAAATTGCCCGTAGTGTTAGGTAAGGGGTAAATGTAGGGGTATGGGTGGGTTTCGCTTCAGCGGGTCGGTGTGGACTTGTTGGGCCGAAGGGCCTGTTTCCACACTGTAATGTAATCTAATCTACGACACGCCTCCAACTCCCCCATTTAGCGCTGCACTGCCTCAATTCTACCATTTTTCTACGCTGCTACAGTTCCCCGATTAGTACTGCACTGTCCCAATTCTCCCATTTGGAGCTTCACCGTCCTAGCTCTCCCTTTCAGATCATTACTCCCCCAAATCTCGCATTTAGTGCAACACTATCCTGTATCTCCAATTTAGTGTGACACATCTCCAAATCTCCCTTTAAGATGTACACCGCCACTAATCTCCAGTTTACTGATACTCTGCCCCAAAACTCCCATTTAGTGCCACACTGCCTCAAATATCCCAATTATTGCTACACTGTCCCGATTGTCCCATTTAGTTCTACTCTGCCCTCAGTCTCCCGTTTAATGCTACACTGCGCCAACTCTCCCAATTTGTGAAACACTGTCCAATTCCGCCGTTTCGAGCTACACTGCCCAAATTCTCCCATTTAGTTCTGCATGGCCCAATAATCGCGTTTGATGAAGCACTGCCCATTTGACATTGACATACCTCATTTGATGGTGCAGCACTGCCTCAGGCTGAACCTCTGACGGTGAGGCACTACCTCTGGCTTACCCTCTGATGGCAAGGCACTGCCTCAGGCTGACCCTCTGACGGTGAGACACAACCTCAGGCTGACCATCTGTCAGTGGGTCATTGCTTCAGGACTAAAATTGCAGTGCTCGGTCAGGAGTGCGCTAATCATCGAGCTGCCATACCCACATTGCTTATCCTCTCATCGTGAGAGCCTACTTTACTTATGTAATGTCAGACAAGATCTCCAGGCATGGGGCACTTCGTCGGTTCTGGCCTTCTGCCAGGAGGGTGCTAGTCAGTCGGTTCTGGTCTTCGGACAGAGCTTCTGTATTACCTCTGTTCTCAAACTCCAGTCGTGTGGCAGCCCTCGGTTCTGGCCACATTGCAATGAGGCAATGGGGGAATGCATTAGTAACAAACGATGAATATTCAGGCAGTGGCTATTTGGAATGTACTCGCGGGGAGCAGTACTAAGGTATTCAATAAAATTTCGGAGGGTTGGTACGGAAGAGTGCTTCCGTTTTGCAGGGTCAGAAGTGATGAAATGTCTTATTGTCTGAGATTCACTCCTGAGCCAGCGGGTTGTCACAAGGTCAGTGCTGTGGGATTATCTGAGAAGTGAAAGAGTGCCCTAGCCCCATTCTCCCACTTGAGGGTGCGCTCCTCTAATTCTCTCATCCATTTAATGACACACTGTAAAATTTCTCCCAGTTACTGCTATACTGCACCAATTACCACACTATCTGATGCACTGTTCCAAATGCTCTTACTGAGATAAACACTTGCCCAATTCCTCCATTTCATCATTCTTTGCAATGACTGTGTAATTCCTTGCTGCTCTGTTTAATTCTTAAATGTAGGCATGGATAAGATGGAACGAATGGTCTGTTTCTGTGCAGCTCATTCCTATGATTCTATTGAGGATTTCACTGCCCTGAAACAACTCTCCCATTTATCAATCCTGCACAAATCCTGAAGCTGCATCAACTATCCCATTGTGTATGAACATGCCCCACTTCACCCATTTAAAATTCAGTAGCAACAGCCTGAATTCTCCAATTATTGACCTCCTGTAACAGTTCATTCCATTTTAATTGTTCTTTTCCACATCGGGATGCCCTGCTCATTTTTGTTTTCATTTCGTGGTGCACTATTCCAAATCTCTTCCTTTCTGATGCTTCCAACATTTCTTGTTATCACAGATTCCCTGCACCGATTCTCCCATGAAGATATGAACTGCTCCAATTCTATAACATTTTGGCACTTCCAACAATTTTCTAATTTCCCAATAAATGATGCAAACCCATTCGCCCATTTCCTGGTAACTCCATGCAGTTTCCCATTCCTTATACCCGAATACTAATTCTCCCACTTCCTCATAAGACAATAATAAATCTCCCGTTTCCACATACCCTTACACGAAGTATCTCATTTGTTGATGCCCTAGACCAAATTTCCCATTTAGGGGTTACCTAATTTAATTTTCTCAAGCACGAATTCTCTAATTTAGATGCACTCTACACCAATTCTTCCATGACTTATGTCTCTACAATGATTCCCCCATATAGTAGTCCACTGCTGGATTTCTCCAATTTTGGTGTTTTCTGCATCAAATCTGCAAACCTCCTTCTCATCATGAACGAAACAAACTTGTACATTGGGTGTTGTCTTGCGCCAGCTCTCCCATTTGGTTGTTTCCTGGTATATATCTTCCACATAACGGTACCCTGCCCAAATTATTTTCATATAGTGGTGCCCTGTATCGAATCTCCCCTTTCCTGCTCTTGCTAACATTCTTGTACATACTGATTCTCTGCCTGAGTTCTCTCGCTCACATATGCTCTGCTGTAGTTCTCTATGTTATTTGCACACCACACTAATTCTCCCATTCAGTCTCTCCGGAAACCAATTCACATATTTACTAATGCCCAAACCAAATTCTCCCAGTGAGGGATACGCTGCTCAAACACGGTGTGTCATAATACATCAGAACAGATTGATTAAAATTAAACCTGAACGGTCAGTTGTCCCCTTTATTGAATCTCCATCATTACTCCTTTGTAACATTTGTCCTATGTCAAGATTCACAGCCCGTGTTCTACAATTTCCTCTATTTCTCGAAGATAAAGTCCCAATTCTTTCATTTTATGATGCCCTGTGCAAGTTCTCCAGTTCAGGGTTTTGCAATACTAATTCCCCCATTTACTGACTTCTGAAAGAGGTTCTCCACTCAGTGACGCCCAGTACCAATTCTCAGATTTACTGATGCACAAACTCAATCTCCAATTCAGTGTTGTCCTGCCCCAATTCTCCCACTCAGATTTATACTTCCCTTGTTTTCCCATTTAGAGCGACACTGGCCCAACTCTCCCATTTTCTGCTACACTGCCCCAGTTCTCCCGTTTAGTGCGACACTGCCTCTTTGACATTGTCAAATGTACTCTGACGGTGTGGTACTGCCTCAGGGTTACACTGTGACGATGAGACACGGTCTCAGGCTGACTCTCTGACGAAGAGGCACTGCCTCTGGCTGACCCTTTCACGGTGAGGCCTTTAGCTGACTCTCTGACGGTGAGGCAGTGCCTCACAATGAGGTTCTGGTGGTGAGTCATTGCCTCAGGACTGAAATTGACGTCCTTCTTCAGGAGAATCCATATCCTCGAGCTGCAATACCCACAATGCTGACCTCTCATCGTGAGGATCTCCTTTAATTCTCTCGCGGCAAGCATACAACCTGGAATGGGGCACGTCTTTGGTTCTGGCCATCTGGCAGGAGGGTGCTTAACTTCCGTTGATGGCCTCCTAATAAGGTTTTTGTAAGACCTCCGTTCCCACCCAGCAGTAGTGTGGCAGCCCTCCGTTTTTGCCTCACTGCACTGAGGCACTAGGGGGCTGCATTAGGAACACAGCGGCAATATTCAGCCTGTGACTCTTTGTACCTAACGTTGGGGGGACCAGTCCTGTGACATTCGAACACTGTCGGAGTGTTGGTACGGGGAAGGGCTCCCTTTTTGGAAGGGTCAGAGTTGGGGAAATGTCTTATTGTCTGAGATTCAGTCCTGAGGGATTGACTTTTCACGGAGACAGTGATGTTGCATTGTCTGAGAACTGACGGAATGCGCTCGCTCCATTCTCGCATTTAGAATGCCCTCTTCTAATTCTCCCATCCAGTATTTTCCTATCTACTTTACTGCTAAACTTCACCATATCTCCCATTTCCTGCTGCACTGCACCAATCCCCTCGTTATCTGTTGCCCTGTTCCAAATTCTCTCAGTGAGATAAACTCTTGCAGAATTCTTCCATTTCGTCATCCCTTGCAGTGATTCTCCAGTTCTTTGGTGCGCTGTTAAATTCTTAAATTTTAAGCATTGACAAGTTCGATTTGTAACTTTGGGGCACGTCTCTATGTTTCTATTTCGTGTTTCACTGCTCTGCACCAATTCTCCCAAGTATCAATCCTGCATAAATCCTGGAACTGCACCAACTCTCCTATTAAGGATCGTCCTGACCCAGTTCTTCCATTTAGCATTTAATTGCACCTGCCTGAATTCCCTAACTATTGATATCGTGCATCAATTCATTCTATTTAGATGTACTCTGATACAACTCTTCCACATGCCCTTCTCATTTATTTTTCATTTCGTGGTGCACTGACCCGCTTGTCTATTTTACTAATGTTTGCAGTGTTTCTATTTTTCACTGCATATTGTCTAGCTATCACCATTTTTAACAGCTAACCCGAGAATGCAACTTTAAAGAAAAGGGTTTTGTGATTTACACATGAAAGAATTGAAATTATCACTGTATTCCAACAGATGAAAGGCTTAACAGACAATCAATTCTTCAATGTATAATTTCAGTTACATCACACTGCAAACTTTTGCTTTAAATTCTGTGTTACGATCGAGCCCTCCACAATCACCTGATGAAGGAGCGTCGCTTCGAAAACTCGTGTGCTTCCAATTAAACCTGTTGGACTATAACCTGGTGTTGTGTGATTTTATACATATTAAAATTGATTCCAGACGGTCCGTTTTTTCCTTTAGTTAATCTCCATCACTAACCCTTAGCATTTATCCGATTTCCTGATTCGGTTCCTCTGTTCATCAATTTGCTGCAAGTCCCGAAGATATTAGTGTCTTGCACCAATTCGGTCATTTACAGATGCCCTGCACTAATTCTCCAGTTCAGTATTGTACAATACCATTTCTCCCATTTCCTGATATCTGGAAGATGTTCTCCACTCAATATTGCCCTGTACAATTTTCATATTTACTGGTGCCCCAGTCCAATTCTCTTATTAAACATTTTCTGCCCCATTTCTCCCTTTTGGTTTTGTGCTCGCCGTGTTTTCCCATTTCGAGTGACAGTTCCCCAATTCTCCCGTCCAGAGCTACACTGCCCACATTCAACCATTTAGTGCTGCACTGCCCAAGTCTCAGATTCAGTGTTACACTGCACCAATGTTCCCGTTTAATGCTACACTGCCCCTTTGACACTGAGGCACTTCTTCTGACGTTGAGGCACTCTCAGACCCACCCTCTGACAAAGAGGCACTGCCTCATGCTGACCATCTGACCTTGTGGCACTGCCTCAGGCTGACCCTCTGGCGGTGCTGCGTTGTCTCAGGCCGATCTTTGATCGTGAGGCACTGCCACAGGCTGACATTCCGATGATGAGGCATTCCCCCAGGCTGGAACTGTAATGGCGAGACACCGCCTCAGGAGTGAAATTGCAGTCCTCCTTCAGGAGTGCCCTCATTATCGAGCTGCAATAACCATAGTTCTGAACCGCTCATTTTGACTGACTCCTTTCACACTAAAATGTCAGACAGAATCTCCAGGAATAGTGCACTTCGTCAGTTCTGGCCATCTGAAAGCGCGGGCTGACTCACACGATACTAGCCGTTTGACGGCGCTTTTGTACTGCCTCTGACCTCACACTCCAATAGTATGAATTCCCTCGTTTCTGGTCTTGTTGCACTTTCCAACTGCGGAACTGAACTATTAACAAACAGTCAATACAAAGCCAGTGGCTCTTTTCACTGCAGTTGGGGGAGCCGTACTGAAGTATTCTGAGACGCTTGGCGGTTTGGAACGGGGTAATGCTTACTTTTAGTACAGTCAGTGGTGAGGACGTGCCTTATTGTCTGCGATTGAGTCCTGAGCGAGTGACTTGTCAAACATTCAGAGCTGTGTTAAAAATCACACAACAGCAGGTTATAGTCCAACAGGTTTAATTGGAAGCACACTAGGTTTCGGAGCAACGCTCCTTCATCGCGACGCTCCGAAAGCTAGTGTGCTTCGAATTAAACCTATTGGACTATAACCTGGCGTTGTGTGATTTTTAACTTTGTTCACCCCAGTCCAACACCGGCATCTCCAAATCATTCAGAGCTGTAATATTGTCTGAGAACTGGTGGAGTGCCCCAGTTGATTTTCCCATTTATGGGTTCCCTCCTTTAATTCTCCCATGCAGTATGTCCTGCTCCATTTGCTGCTGCACTGCACCAGATCTCCGATTTACTCCTGCACTGAACCAAATCTCCCAATCGCCGCTGTACCTAACCGTTTCCCCCATTATCTGACGCCCTGTTCCAAATGTTCTTACTGAGATAAACACTTGGCTATGGTTCCATTTCGTCATTCCTTGCAATTATTGTCCCATTCATTGGTGCACTGTTAAATTCATAAATATTAGGGATGCACAAGTTGGACAGAAGTGTCTGTGTCTGTGTAGCGATTCGCCATTATATTCAGTGTTTCACTGCGCTGAACACTTTCTCCCATTTATTAATCCTGCACCAATTCTGGAAAAGCATCAACTCTTCCATTTAATATTATCCAGCCCCAATTCTCCCACTTAGAATTTAAAAGCACCTGCGTGAATTCTCCAATTACTGATGCCCTCTATCAATTCATTCCATTCAGTTATTCCCTGTACATCTCTTCTACGTATGGGTGCCCTGCTCAGTTTTTATTTTCATTTCGTGGTGCACTGATCCGAATACCTACTTTGCTGTTGCTTCCAACATTTCTCATTTAAACTGATTCCCTGCCCCGATTCACCTATTTAGACGTGGTCTGCTTCATCTCTCTGATATTTGGCACTCCTACCAATTTTGTCATCTCCCACTTACGGATTATCCCATTTACTCATATCCCTATGCATATTCTCCCATTTCCTCATACTCCGACACTAAATGCTCTTGCTTTTTCATATAACGATACTAATTCTGCCATTTCCTCATATCCCAGTTTGATTCTCGCATTTTCTAATGCCCGAGTTCAAATCTCGCATTTAGGAGTGCCCTG